>NC_134576.1:114722710-114982710 GCF_050947875.1 Dermacentor variabilis
CAGTGCTGCGAAAGCTACGGGTCGCGCCAGCCAACCGAAATGTAGAATCGAAATCCCCCATTGTCCGCCGTTGATCGCCCTTCGCTCTACGCTCACTCACTGGAAGCTGCATTGCGAAAGGAGTTCGCGTAGAAGTGCAAGTTCTGCGTCCGCCGTTTCGTGTTTGCGTATCGGTGTCCCTGTGTGCGGCACCTTGGTACAGTTAATCCGCCCAGTAAAGGATTAGCAGCGAACAATTGGCGAGGCCTTTCTCGTCCCTTCCTCTGGGAATAGACGCGGCCGTCTCTCCTTCCTGACCGGCCACTGCACTACACAGAGTACTGTTGGACGGAGTGCACCAAAATGGCGTGCTCGCAATCGATCCGAGGTATCAATCTGCCGCAAAATTTCTCTCATAACCCGCCTTGTTGTTTCGGAAACCGTATCTGCGTACAGTCGTCCTTCTTTTTATATATATTATTGATATTTCTGCGCGACACACAGGGCGGGCCATGTTCACTTCCACCCGGCTAGACTTGGGCCTACGCGAGGTTATCGCGTCTCTTTGAGTTTGCTGAAAGTTCACTTTATGCCCTCGTAGGCAGCGGAGCAAACAGGAAAGAGGGGTCACGGGAGCGCCGACGAGTAAGGAGAGATAAGGCGATGATTTATTAAGCCGCATGTTTTCGAGCCGACGAAACGTGACTGACGCAATGATATGAAAAAGATACGATGGCCACACACAAACGATGACCTCCGAGCAAGCACCTTACGCTATGCGTCGAAGCGACACTAAAAATAAGCATTAAATCAATTTGAAAATTAATATAAATTATGGGATGTTAGGTGCCAAAACCAGGGCATCCTTGTAAAGCACGCCGTGGTCGGGGACTCCGGATCCATGTTCGCCAACTCGTATTCATTAACGCGCAGGTAAATTTAAGTGAAATTGCGTTTTTTTTTTTTTTTGCATTTCGACCCCATCGAAATGTGGCCAACACATTCCAGGCTAGAGCCTGCGACCTCGACCTCAACAGCGCTACGCCGCGACCACTAAGCCACCGTGGTGGTTCTGAAATAGTTTATGCTTACAGTGTGCTCTTTCAAGCCTCAATATTCATTAATTTTGGGGTACAAGGTTGTTCACTAGAAGAGAAAAATAAAGGCCGAACTACAACTCCTTAATGTCGCCACGAACCGTCGGCGCTTCTCCGTAAGTGTGACGTCAAGGGATTTCGAAGTATTTTCTCGTATTCTGGCCGTTGTGTCGCTGCAAAAGCGCTCAAAACTTCGCTAAATTCGGCCTTTGGCTCCTTTAGAATATGGTGCAATACATTTTTTACCGCTAAACAATTAACTAGGCCCCAGCCGTCAAACTTCATGACGTCCCTGCTGTCTGGCGTGGCAACTTCAAGGAGGCTTCGCCACTCGTCTTGCCCTACTTGCCGTGCCTACTCTCAGAGTAATACAGTTCAGACCTCGTTATAACGAAACGGGGTATAACAAAATAATGGATATAACGAAGCGAGTGAAATTCCCCTTCAAATCCGCATCGAGATCCTCACGGTAAATCTTAGAATTTGATTTATGTGACCCTCTGCCTCAAACCTAAGTGCAATGTGCCTTCATTCGTGCCATGACACAGTGTGCCTCTCGCAGAACCGCTGTCTAAAATATTTGTCCCTTCCCTTGTAAAATCATTTCTAACTGAGACCTTGTTTGCCGTTAGATTGGGCTCTGTTGGATAAGCATATATAGACGACTCAAACACAGTCGTCTATGCTGACGTTTATGCAGTGCAAGAAAGTGCTTGGCAGAGAGAGACAAATGAAAAGGGAAAAGGTAGGGAGGTTAACCAAGGACGTGCCCGGTTGGCTACCCTACACTTGGATAAAGGGAAAAGGGAAGAACAGATAAGAAGGAGAGAGAAGAAAAATAATAAAGAGTCAGTCCTTCACAGAATCAGTCGCAGCGGAATGTCCACTGTCACAAGCGCTCTTACAGTCCAGTAGCCTTCAAGTGCGGAAGGTTTTTTGTGTCCTTCCGCATGCAAGAATGCATATGCCATGGGTCATGGCCTCCGAGAGCACTCTATTATCTAATAGGCTGAGCTTAACTTGTAAAGCACGTCGATGAGTGTCAAAGGACGGGAAGATGAGCAAAACGTGAACAAGGTGAAAGCAGGAGCCAACGTTTCGACAAGTGGACTTGTCTTCTTCAAGGCGGCATATGCTTTCCTCGCCACAGTATATATAGGTGGGGTTCTTCTAAAGGGGAGGGGGTGCGAGGCGGGAGCGCGTGGAAACGAGGTAAAGTGTGTTAGCGTGTCGAATTAGTAAAGGAACGCTGTGTACAAGGTCAAAGCCAGGACCCCCCCTCCCCTCACCCCAGTCTGTCAACCCACGCGCGTTAGCTGGCGTGTCAAGGGCGTCTGACACGCCAGCTGACAAAAAAAAAGAAGAAGAAAAAGCAGGGAAGAAAAAGGAAAAGGGGGGGGGGGGATACGCCAAGAAATCAAACTAAGTGTTGTTACCTATAGCTTGAGGTTTAGCATAGCGAATAGATTCTAAAGCTCCCTTTGAAACGTTTATGCCTATTGGTTGCAATGTCTTGAACTTATGGATAAGGTATGATTCTCTGTATTTTCTTTCTCGTTCAGAACGGAAATTTGACTGTAAGATGTAGAGTTTAAGTTCATCAAAGTTATGACCTGGTTGGTTGAAATGCTCGGCGACGGCTTTGGGAAGCTTTTTAGCTGTGTCCGCGCGATGTCCGTTTAATCTGACGTTCATTGATTGTCCTGTTTCGCCGATATATTGTTTCACCGATATATTGTGTGTGATATATTGGCGCACTCCCGCTGTGGCTTCACTTCTTTTGGTGAGAACTGTCCGTGTTGCTTTGTTACTTAAACAAGCCTGAAGCATGTGATTGCGGCGTTATTGCTACTACTAGCGCTACTCAGCGGTCGATTTAGAGCGGCTCTTTCTTTTCTTTGAAATCACTTAGGCCGATTCGTCAAGAAACCAATCAGTTAGTGTATATTCGAGTTACATATCTTCAAATAGAGTGGCTGAACGTACAATGCTTGGCCATCCCATAGACTAGGGAAAAAAAGAAAGATGTTAAAAATCGACCCGCGGAAATCTCCATAATCTCGAAGACTGTACATCCGAAGCCGGTGAAAAGCGTACGTCTAGCCGTATAGCTCTATACCTAGCGCTACACCTTGGAGGGGTAGCTGCCCGGTATATATTACGATACCTGCGTTGGGGGGCCGAACTTCAATCGCGAGGAGTGACGGTGCCACGCGGAGACCGTTCGCGTCTCATTCTCATTTCCGTTCGCTTTCTTCGTAGACGAGAGCTCGGTGGCTGTTTGCGGTGCCAACACGTCTTCGAAGAACGGTAAACGCGCCAGAAGTGCGTCGCCCCAGATATTGTCTCTTTCTTTCGTTCATTCTTCCTGTGCGCCTTGACGGCTGTATAGCCGGGTCAATACGACAAACAGCCCCATTTTCTATCTGACTACTTCTGGTTTTTTTTTTCTGGTTTTTTTTTTTTGCTTCCTGCTGGTGCCACCAGGAGCTCTCTCTCTCTTCAAAACGTCCTGGCGAACTCGTGCCTGGCTGAGCGGTGCGCTCGATTCGATGTTTGCCGGTGCCGGGCCGTTCCTCTCACGTCGTATCGACTCGGGAGTGCGCGCGGGTGCGCGTCTACGTTCCATCTCCAGGGTTACGGTCATAAGACGCTCCGATCCGCCGGTTGTTTCGGGTGGCGTGTGCTCGGGGCTCGATTGTACCGCCACTGAGGACGTGCTCGGCGCGTTGAAGCTACAGCCGTGAAAGGAGGGTCCGACAGAATGCGCAGAATGAACACGTGGAATACCGACCCGACACAAATACTCTGCGCGTAGTAACTTAGAGAGTACCCACTCTCTATCTCGCTATCCTCTTTGTATTGAAGCATCCGATATTTCTTATTGCTTCGTCACGCTCGTTAGCACTCACGTGACAGGGTTTCTGGGAGATGGGTAACCTTTTGAAAAGACTGCTATATGACTGTCCGACCGGCCGACCGGCCGGCCGACCGCTCGACCGAGCGACTGCCAAATTTATCTATGTAACAAAACGGAAATTGCCTGTTATTTCAAAATTGTGGCTCCAAACAACGCTGTAAACCTTGTTCTATTCATTCTGCACTCACGCTGTGGCATTAACAAAGGTATCTCGTGCAAAGGTACGTATGCAAGTTATAAACCGGGCAACGGTGGCTACCAAAAGAAGAATACTTTCAAGATGGCTGCCAAGACGCATCCCAGCTCGTCCCGTCAAATTGCTCGCGTTGTTGAAGATCAGCTTGGTCCTCGGCTCCACTCCTGATTGCTCCGTTACAACGTCTAAGACGAAAAAAACATCGAAAAGAAGTATTTGTTAAGAACATTACTAACTACTAAATTTATTAAATATATGCATATATACCCGTAAAAAGCGTGATTAGCGTTATGTAAGTAGGTATTAGGTGAGTTACTCGATACGACTGTAATTGATTCTGAAGCTACCGATATCATCAAACTTTACCAACTGGCCGGGAACGCAACCAAAGTGAGAAGACATCTCCTTCTTTTTTATTAACGGGCTGCAAATGAATGGGAATCTGTTAACAGCGTATTCAAGAGTGCTCGCTCAATATGTCTAGGCGGTGGAATAATTCTTTTTTTGTATACCTGGGGCGGCTACGCGCAATGCAAAACACAAGCGTGCGCGCTAAATTCTATACGCGCACTCTTTAATGTGCGACGATTTTCAGCACGTTGTCCGGTTTTTCGCCTCATTGACTTGATTCTCAATCCTCACCGGTAATCTCATCGGTTTGCTACCCACGTCTTCTCACGCGCACCTGAAAGAGCTCGCGTGCAAGACCGGCACCTTATCGTTTCTAAAAGAAGTGTCTCATTTCATTAACTAGACAGCGTACGCGACGTACTACTACGTCAAATTTCTTACTCGTACTTCTTTGCCGCCTCCCGTAACTTCGGAATGCCTCGGCGAGCGTCGATGGAACCGTCCTCCGCCACTTCGAAGGACAAAACCGAAGACGAGAAGTACGTTCTGAGCTAGCCGAATCGGAAAGTATCCCAATTACATGCCTTCGGGGACATCCATCCTCTGCTCCGGCGTACTTCAGAGGTAACGAGCTTTCACTTGCTCCGAGGACTTTAGATCCTCACTGTGCTCGCCGTCTTTTCCTTAACTTTTCTTTTTTTCTCTCTCTCTCTTCCTCTACTTCTTATTCTCTTTCCTTTCTTTTCTCTTTCTTCTTTGCCTTCTTTCTTTATTTGTTCTTTCTTTTTTTATTATTCATTGCCTCCTTCCTCGAGACGTTGCTAAATAAATCCGTACGTCTAGACGGAGAAGCCTGCCTGCTTCGGCTCTCCCAGCATCCATCGTTCCCCTTTCAATCGTTTTATAAACTGAATTTTACCATTTTCTTTTCTTGTTCCCGATATGGCACCACGTCGAAGTGTGCCATCCACGAAGCGCCACTCTGCCGTCTGCTCCGATATAACAACTGCCTCTTCGCTCAACGGCAGAGACACAGCGTAACCGTCGCATCGAATTCCATTTTCTTTACCTCGGTCGTGCTCGGGGGCCATTACTCGATGGCTGCGCACTGTGAACAAAACAAAAACAAAAAACACGAAGCCAATACACGATAAGGAAGGTTGGAGCCTGTGTTTTCGAGTGCCCGGCTCTTCCCCGGCGAGCTGTATGCGTGTAGCTACACACACCGGCGCGTAGTCGATCTCTGGCCTCGCACAATGGAAGTCCCCCGGTATATATATAGCGTGTGCCGTGCTTTTTTGCCCGCTTCGATGCGCGCGTGAGCGCGCTGGAGGAGCTCGATGACATAGCGTGTCGGCATGTATAAATCTCGAAGCGGAAATAACCTTCGCCCCATTGTTCGGCGATCTCCGGGCAACGTGTACAGCACCGACGAGAGCGGGTTTCGAAATTTTAGGTATAGGACTTGCAATCCGTTGTTTTCTTATTTTTTC
Source organism: Dermacentor variabilis (assembly GCF_050947875.1). Classification (NCBI taxonomy): domain Eukaryota; kingdom Metazoa; phylum Arthropoda; class Arachnida; order Ixodida; family Ixodidae; genus Dermacentor; species Dermacentor variabilis. The sequence continues at coordinate 114,728,747 of NC_134576.1, forward strand.
TACTCGAACAACTTCGTTTCTTCCTCTCTTTATTCATTTCTTCCTTTCTTTATTTTTTTCTTTCTTTTTTTCTTTCTTTTCTCGCTCGTTGAGGTATGCGTATACACGGGGCCATGTTTTCGTCTCGCTTTCTGATTCCGTTAATGCAGCCACGCGAACTGTCGCGATGCCCGAGTTTTTTTTTTTTTTTTAACTCGATGCACACAATCGAATGTTGTGCCAATGCTTCCCACGCTGTCTTATTAGTTAATGACTGTTTCTGTTGGTCACAGGGCTGCTCGAAGTGAGGTGCCGATACGCTTGTGCAGCTGTACCTTTCCCTTCCCCTAGTGCAGGGTAGAAAACCGGAGGTTTCAACTCTGGTCAAGCTCCCTGCCTTTCTCTCATTTGCATCTCTCTCTCTCTCTCTCTCTTGAATGCAGCGTGAATGCATATTGGTTCGTATCTTCTCGACTTTGTTTTTCGTCGAGTTTAGAAAATAGTTCTTCGATTCCATTTTTTTTTTCATCTTTACATCTGGACTGGCATTTCAAGCGTATACTGTGAGCGTACCAGGCTTCCATTAAAATTATCCCTTTCCACATAAAGCAACAAGAAAGATAGCCACTGAGAGGGGGAGGGAGAGAGAGAGAAACCATGCATAGAGAGACACGGAGGTTAACCGGAGGTAGTTCCAGTTGACTACCCTGCACGGGGGGAAAGAGTAGAGGGATAGAAACAGAGAGAGAGAGAGAGAAGGGGGAAGGGAAGAGAGAGAGAGATAGATGAGCACAAAGAAACCGCGTACGCTATAGAGCGGTAAGGGGCAGTGTTCTGAGACTCTATCGTGAAGGCCCGTGGACCGCAGGGATCTTAGCAGCGCGAATACGGCCTCCTGCGCGGACGTTCCGAGAGTGCCTTCATGAAGACTATGGGAGGGTCGTAGTACTTCGTGCCTGCTTATTATAGAAAAACAAACAAACAAACAAATGCATGTGTCAGCCGCGATCTTACTCTATACGTGACGATTAACGGGGCGTAAGATTAGTTGAACATTGTTTTCTTGGTTACTGCTCAACCATTTTTGTGTCAATGCCATTATGCACCGAGGGAGACTATGCATCGGCACGCCTAACGACCTGACGGGGCGGCACGGTGGCAAGCCACTGCGCTGCCACGTCATCGTTAAAAGCGTCCGCGCTTGTCTTACTCGCATCTGCACAAGCTGGTGGGTCAGGAGCGCGCAATTTGTGCCCGGTAGCTGCAGGAAGAAAGAGTCGTTGTGCCAGGGCACCGCTCAAGTTATCTTCAACAATTCTCGACTATAGAGACGCTCACGAGAGGCTCTTTTGATTCCCGTAAATGGATTCTAAAAGAGCGAAGTGTTACGAGCTGTCGTAGTAAAGTAGTAAATTAGTAAACTGACCTTACACAATTCCGAAGTAGCCACCCTTACCATGACAACAGGCCTGGTGAGCCTGAGAAAAGACGCAAGAACCGAATACTGCTGGTGACGCCGCCTTTAAGTGTCCGCACCTGTTTGCCGTGACGTCATAGATTTTGACGACGTCTGCTCTGGCTTGGTTAACGTTTTAGTGCAGAAGATGGCGGGGAGGGAGGGACGAGGTCAGAGGAACTGGGCCTCGAACGCCCCGAATATAGGGGGAAATCTTCTTGACGAACATTACGGGGATCGCATTTCGGCGCAGAACATTTAAAAAAAAACTGAAGTGAGGGTTTTGCCTACATTTTCTCTTCTAGTGAGAAGTTCTTACGACAAAATTAAGGAAACTAAAGTTTTGAAAGAATACTTTATCACTATAAATTAATCAGACGTCTCTTTTCAGCCTCCCTTTAACTCGAACTGCTGCTTCTGTGGGATTGTTGCAGAGTAAATTACTGGCACATGTGGACCTATTTTTCTCTTGGGTGTCCCTTAAATGCGTCGCCGCTAATTTTCAAGGAAACGCTCCCACTTCCCCGGGAGGACATCAAGGGAATAGCGCCACGAGAACTCCTTTGAACTCCCGAACAACGCTCGGAGGATCCCCTGTTTGTGTGGGTCTCGTCTCGGTGCGTGTCCCAAAAGAGGGAGCGAGAGAGAAACAAAAGACAGGAACGGCAGGGAGGTTAACCAGACGCGTGTTCGGTTTGCTACCCTGCAGTGAGAGAGAGGGGATGTACGGATGAAAAGAGAGATAGGACAGAGAGAGAGAGAGAGCACAGTTTCCGCGCACATTTGAAGCTGAGCACCTAGCCTGCAAACCTTTCGACTTGAGGTACTGCAATAGCGCTTCCGTGGATTCCCGTTCCGTCGCCGCATGCGGCCGCGGTCCAAGGGTCTCCATTTCCGAAAATGATCAAGCGTCCAGCCGGTTCAACGCTGTCCGGAGAGGTTTAGGCGTGACGTCGTACCGGGGACCGAGGCACAAGATGTGTCCAAAAGTTCCTCTCGTTCCACAAGAGTCGCGCATGGGCGTATCCCCAAATTCCGATACGGAACGAGCAGGCCTTTGTGAATGTTCGCTCGTCCCAAGATGATGTGTCGAAAAATTCCGCCACAGCGCCGTAAATGCCAAAGAGAAAGTCATACCTTTATAATGTGCTGGAGATGCCAACCTCGGTTGTCACCTGGCGCTCCAGGTGATGGGTGATAATTATCATACGCAAAGTGATCACACAAAGACGCAAGCTGCGCACATAGTCGCGGACACATACGTATAGAATAGAGATAGTCACAGGGGGTTCGTTAAGTCCTGCAAACCTCAGTAACGCCAACAGCGTGTTTCGTGGTGCGCAACGCTCGTGTGGTGTGCCGGTCGAGAATGTGCAACAGCTCCAAGTTCGAGTGACGATCCACCAGTGTAGCAGCCGCATTCAAAGACTGCATCTCTAACAAGTATCAGCGGCAGCCACACATAGCACGGAGTGGGAAGACGGATCGATTTTGTGCCAAAGATGCCGCATCGACAAGCCCGAATATCATCGCTTACTTCACTTGCACTGTGCGCGTGCGCAGCCCGTACGAAACAATCAGTGACGACATGTATTTGGCGAAATTAGTTGGACTGTGTTTATTGTTGACGTAATAGTTCTGTGGAAACCCGCGAGGTGGAGAGAAGTAATCAATAAAGGGAAAAGTCAGACATCCACCTGTTCGTAGCAGCTACTACAAAGGAAACCCTTATACGGGTTCCTCCAAAGAAAACCCTCGCAGTTGAAGAAAAATTAGTCCTGGTCCGGGACTCGAACCCGGGACCACCGCCTTTCCGGGGTAGCCGCTCCACCATCTGAGCTTCACGTTCATTCACGTTGGTAGTGCTTTCGATTCTCTGTCTCGACGGCGCATTCCGACTAGTGCGAAATGAAAAAAAAAAAAAGGTGAGAAAAGGGGGGAATGAAAATAGAACGCTAGCATGTTGCCTATTAAGTGCACTTTAAAGGGTCACTAAAGAGCGACGATGAATATAATTAGACTGATAAAAAATATTGTTTCAAAACTCTTTTAATTAATTGCGTAGTAACGATTAAATGTTAGAAGGTGAAGATGACAGATGGAGCGCGAGGGACAGATGAAGATAGATGATGAAACACAAAGACATCTTCAGCGTTTTTATTAGTTTATTTTTCGTGCGGTAGGAAGGAGGGAAATAAACTTCATTCAAGGTCCTGCAGGTCCCGAGAGCATTGGGGCTCTCATGGAGCGGGCGTCTCCCACGACGGAACCGGGAGGTTGAGTTTCCTGGCGGCGTCGCGGACCTGCTGGGCCCGTCAGATTAAGAACGTCAGTTTCACTTCATGGACCTGAAAGTATTTTTTTCTGTATTCGGCCTGGTTTGGCGCTGCAAGACTTTTTGAAAATTTCTAATGCATCATTGCAAAGTCCAGTCTTTCGTTTCTTTAGGACTGCTTACTGGGTGGTGTCTGAAACATGGCAGCCATGGCGTGTTTCCAGCTCCTGCTGTCGCTTCCGGCCTCTGGAGTGTACAAAAAGCGTGGCCTTTGAGATGCGTTTCTTTTGCCCACAGAAAACCGTCGTTGGGGCGTCAATCTCTACACCACCTATTTGGGTGACGTCCGCAACATGGCGACCATGACGTGCTTCCCGTTCCTGATATCACTTGTGCCGTTCGGAGTACAAAATTAGAAGAGAAGCATGGCTCACGAGATTTGCTTCTGTCACCCACGCGTGACCGTAGCTGGGACGTGGATTCGGACACCCCTAATTCGTGCGCGATTTCGTGCACCACACAGACTATCAAACTAGCGGCGGCATTTCGAAAATCGCAGCAAAAGAATACCGTAGCGGACGGAGAACGCATTGCGCACACCGCAAGGGAGACATTCTCGACACGATGGCGGCGTTCAATTTGAGAGCCCGGTGAACTTCTAGTAAATGACTTCGGAGGAATATAAATTGAAGTGTACTGATTTCTGCGCCCCCTCCCCCCTCCCTTTTTTTTCCTGTCTTTTTTTTTTTTTTTGTTCTCCTACTCGCAGATTAATTTGCTTCGTAGTCTATTTTAGTCAATTCGACGTTTCTCTCGGTAGACTTTGTTGCTTTGCTAGTCTCTAGCTCGCAAGCATTACAGCTGCGCATTAAAACGCGAAGATACTGAAGTCTCTTTTTTTGAATATGAATAAGGCTATTCGGCTTCCCTAGGCCCGTTTATCTTCCGCATAGCTGGCGATAAACGCGACCATTTGTCATTTCATACAAAGATGTCAGCGTCTTTCGGCCCCGCAGGGAGATGTGCACCGCCTAAACTCCTATCCTATACGGCTTACTTAATTGTTACTTTTTAGTTTCAATTTTTTTACGCAAAAAGCTTATTAAGAGATAGCGGCGCTTCTATAGGTGGCTCCATCAGCGCTTTCTTACAAGAGGCGGAATAGAGCGTTGCGGCTGAAAGAGGCGCTTATACGACGGTGCGCTTTTTTTTTTTTAATCAATTTTCCCGGCACTTGCCTATGTAGCTTTTGTTTGTTTGTTTTTTTAAGAGAGAGAGAGAGAGAGAGAGCAAAGAGAAGGCGGTTGCGAAATTAATGACGAGAGTGAACGGACGGTGTCGAGAGTGGCCATTTGGCAGCGAGCTTCGAAGCCGCTCGCCCGCCAATAGGCGGTCGCAGAAGAGGCCTTTACGCCCCTTTTACGACAGTTGAGAATTGCCGAAGTGGCGCAAGAAAAAAAGAAAGATGTCCCAATTCAGGCTCTCGGAACAGATCACCCATCATCAAAACAGTCTTTCTTGTTTTACTCAGAATTATTTGCGAAGCTGTTTTTTTCCACAGCCTAAAGCGACCGAACAGCTACATATATATTATTTCAACTTCGGTGGCATCACAGCTGTGACGGAAAATGGCGAAGCAATCAAGCATTGCTAATAAGCGAAGTGTATTGGTCGAAATGACGGAGAGTTTCTTTTCTTTATTCCCAAGCACGAGCTGCTTGTCATATTTAACGATTATTGAGCGAGGAGCTCCGTTTTCTAAAGCTCTCGGATAAACTTATCCAAGTATCGAAAGTCTCCCAAGTGGTATACTCCTCATGTTGCCGTGCACTCCGCGTCCACTGACGAATAGGTCGCATTTTGTCGACACCTCAATTTGCGCATATCATGTGCAGCACGCTTGAAGAACACGTTCCTTTAATTAGATGCATGCCAGACGTTGCTCCACGAGACGTTTGTTTCAAAGTAAAAGGGGAAGTGGAATGCCGCAATAATGAAACATGCATCACTCTGGAGCCACTATAAGTATTACGTAGTGCCCGGAATCTGGAAAGGAATAATGGTGCCAGTGCTAACGTTCGCAAATACCATTCTATGCTTAAAATTGAATATTTTCTCGGGGTTGGAAGGTAACCAAATATCGGCAGGCTGGTCGGCTTTGGGAGCCCAAGGTAAAACCACAAATGAGGCTGAGCAAGGTGACGCACGTTTGGGCCTCTTTTCAAGTCAGGAAACCGCAAAATAAAATTAGATTCGAACAAAGACTCAGGAACATTGATGAAAATTAATGCGCGGATAAAGTTCACAAATATCTGTACCTGAAAAGCATGCACACAGGATGGAGGAATAAGTCAGAAAAGTTGGTAACCAAGTACCAGGTAATTCGAAGCGTAAGTAGACAGCGAGGAGTGACCAGAAATAAAGCGAGAGAAACAGTGAGAGCGAATTTGACGCAAGGGATGGAAAGTAATAGTACCGTGGAGATTTACAAGAATGAGAAGAAATAAATTAGAAGGGAAAATCTGCAGGACGACGCAAATGGCAGTGCCTTGCTACTTGGAGCTTGAGCTGGTTGTAGGGGAAAATACTCGCAACGATATGAAACATGTGTATGCTGCAGCAAAATCCGGAGACAACTCAGCGCATCCTAATGTAATGCGGAGGAGTTCGTCCAGTCACACTTGTAGGTAATATACACCTTCCAGAAGCGCTTGTATTTAAGAGGAAGCTTTAGCTCGGATGCTCCTATTTCGATACATGTAAAAGGAGAATTCGTTGTTCTCGGAAACCACTGCACCAAATTTGGCAACGTTTATTGCATTTAAAAGAAAAGCTTAAAATATAGTGACTGTTTGCTTCGAATTTTTTTTATTTAGGTTGTAAAGTTTTTATTAAAAAGGGGCAAAAGTCGGAAATTTTCAGAGAACGAAGCTATCAAGTTTACAACGATGTAGCTCAGAGATGAAAAATGATATCACAATTATGTGAATTGCGTCTAATGGTGCACTTAAAGCGGACAAAACTGATATGTTACGCATGAATCTAAAAAAAAATTAGTAATATGGAAGTACAGTTCTTGGGAAACCCTTGTACACAACGTAACAAATTCACGTAAATGACAAATCAAACTTGTCCGCTTTCAATGATGTAGTGGATGCCGTTTAAAGAACTGCGATATCTGTTCTTGATGCAGAGCTATTAATTTATAAACTTCGTACTTCTATCTTTTTCAAGATTTCGAATTTTTGAATACCTTTTAAACAAAATTCAGGCCCTAAATCAAAATTCCGCTTCCGACAGTCACTAGAATTTTACTTTCTCTCTCAAATGCAGCACATTTCATTAAAATTGATCCAGGGGTCATCTCAGAAAAAACGTTTTCTTGCATTTTATATGTATTTGAAAAGGCCGCGTCGTAGTTGGGCCCGAGCTAAAGCCTCCTCCTAGAGTGGACGGAACCATCAAGCAGTCATCAGTCAAGATAAGCAAGAGATGTTAGAGTATTGATAGGAAAAAATACAGTTAAGAGATTGATACGAGCGGATTCGTTATAGACATACGAAGCGGTACAAGGTAGATAAAGAAGGTTTGAGGAAGAAGAAAAAGATTCAGGAGATGTATGCAAAAGTGATATGAAAAACATCTATAACATACCCGATTAACTCAAGCAGCCTAGGTGACTATTCGTCACCGTACCGTATCGAATGGGATGCCAGTAAATCTTCATCATCATTGTTGTGAAACGTGGAGCACGGATGATGATGATGATGATGATGATGATGATGATGATGATGATGATGATTACAGTGATGCAGCTACACTGTACGCACTTTTGTGGAAGCGTGACGAAGCGCCCAAACCATGTCGCGCCCGTAGATATGCATATCGCTTGACAAACGAGGAACGAAAGAATGAACGGTCCACTTTTTAACCTTTCGTTTTTCTAGTGTTGAGGCACAGCCTCGCATTTTAGACGTCTATACGAAAGCCTACGGGTTCGCTTACAACTTTGTTTTTCTGGCGTAATATGTCACGATGTCTCGGTTTAACATAGTGCTTCCGCTTTCTCCCATCACGAAAAAAAAAAGAAAAACTTTTCTCGCCTCCGACATGCAGTGGCATACAGGTCACAAGGCAGGCGAGTGTTTCCAAGCTAGCGTTCACGGGTTCTATTTCTCATGCGCATAATGTCACCTCTCTTCCTTTCTTTTTTTCGGTTTTACTCCAATTCGCATCGCATCTGAAAGAGCTCTTTGAATTCGGTGGATTCCATTACCGCTGGGCGGAAGCTGAAAAAGAACGAAAAGAAAAAGGAACGAGCACAAGGCCGATTCATAGCATTCGTCGAGGGGTCACCGCATCGAAAACTTGGGTGCAGACGCATTGCTTCCCGACTACATTTCGTTCCTCTGTCTCATAAAATGCTAAGTGCTCAGTCGTATATTGCTTCCATCCGCATTCGTTTCCTTACAAACGCAAACCCTCGCATTCTTCTCCTTCTCTGCCCTAGTGGAGACAATGTCCGACCGTGTTTCGCAACGTGCCATTTTGTTTCGGCCTCAATTTCATCCACGAAACGCCAACACAGTTTCAGCAACCAGCAACTATAAATCGAATACTGATCGGGGCCTTTCCCTGTCGCAGGGGAAATTTTTTTTCTCACAGCTTAACTGCGAGTCTGTCTTCGCGAAACCCCGTGCGCGGAAATTCTGCTTTGTTGCCGCAACCGTCAGTTTTGTGGTCTTTAAGTTAAAAGCGCTTATAGCTTTACTAATATTTTGACGGATTTCTGAAAGAAAGCTGTTGAAATACCTCAAGTCGACAGGTCTTGGGAACCGTGTGTAGACTCGGTGCGAACCTTCAAATGTGCGCTCTCTCTCTCTCTCTCTCTCTCTCTCTCTCTCTCTCTCTCTCTCTCTCTCTCTCTCTCTCTCTCTCTCTCTCTCTCTCTCTCTCTCTCTCTCTCTCTCTCTCCCCTCTCTCTCCATCCCCATACCCCTTTCCCAAGGGCAGGGTAGCAAACTGGACGAGCGTCTGGTTAACCTCCCTGCCTTTCCTGTCTTCCATTACTCTCTCTCTCTCTTTCTCTCTCTCAAGAGCCCACCTGAAACAGCGATGGTTTGGCGGATGACAACGACTCTTACGAAAATTCTGCCGTCTTTCGTTTTACTTTTTGTTGCATTCGGTAGACCTATTTGTGCAGATATGCACTGAATGTCGTGGACGTATCTTGTTTTTTTTGTTTTTTTCGATGGAATGCGGAAGATAATAAATACGGCGGGGACATCGACACAAACAAACGACAAACCAATAGCTCACGTGTCGTATCTTTCTTTTTTTTTTTTTACTGGCGACTTCAGCCAAGGAAGGCCTAATTCACAGGTTATATCACCGGTGACAGACGGGCACGATGATTGAACGAAGTACTATTTGCAGTTATCGCTGTAAGAAGAAAGACCTTGCTGTAAATGCCATCTGATATAGCAGCTTGATATTGTCGCGTTTTACCGATATAGAAGAACCAGACAGTAGCCAAACTGTGAGTTCAGAAATGAACGTTTTATTGGGCGAATTTGCGCTCGAAAAAAAGAAATACAAGTGGCACTCAGTTCAGAACGACAGCGGAGAACGCAAGTCATCCGTCATCGAAATCTGATCATCAGGCCAAGAGCGTCGGGCATTCGTACATGACTCATCGTACCTACCAGTGTAATCACTGGTGCTGACATTTGTTGGAGAATGTGCACCACTGTTCGTTTCAAGCATGCAATTTGATTACAGCAGGTTCTTTCGCAATAGAATCGGGCGTCGACATTCAGGAGGAGGAGGAGGAGGAGGAGAAAAGAGACAGAAAGAGGAAAGGGGAAAGGCAGGGAGGTTAACGAGAGGGGAACATCCTGTTTGCTACCCTACGCTGGGGAGAGGAGAGGACGAGAAAAAGAAGGAAAGACAGGTAGGGAGGTCAAACGGACGCACGCCCTGTTTGCTACCCTACACGGGGGCGAACGAGTTTAAGGGATCAAAAGAAATAAAAGTGGGGGAGGGAAGAAGATACTTTCAGCGTGTACACGCGCGATTATCTGTCACTTGACACCTACAATCGATCAGTGAGGCCAGTCGATTTCATGACCTTAGCAATGCCCGCGTCGCTTTGTAAGCCTTCGACGCGTGGGGACATGATCCGAGAACCTTTGTCTCTGAAAACGATCTGCGGTATAATCGGCGTAACACACTGCAAAGGAAGTCGCGTTCGATGTCATAAAGATCACAAAAACACAGCACGTGCTCGGTCGTCAACGTTCGTGGAAGTTCAGGCGCATGTATAAGCATGTGTTGCGTCGAGCGATAACCTTGTAACAGTGGTTAGCTGGTGAAAGACCGTCATCGGGGGAAAAAAGGATAGGCAATGTACACGGGTCAATATTGCAGTAGAGACGTAGTACCTTTTATTGGCTGCTCCTTCCTTGCACGTGAACGAAAATTGCATTTAATTGAATGTTAGACATGTACTTATAGACATGCCATAAATGAGAACTTGAACGAGTCAACTTAGCCGTACGCACTTATTCTCGGTTCTTTTTTCCCTTCGAATAGACGAAGAAATTCTAGGAAATGTGTGGTAGAGCATGCAATGGATAGCCTGTCGTATTTCTCCCCCATACAAAAGGATTTGTTGGCTTTGGGGGTTGATTTCTGTTCACTCAGTTTTCTTTTTCTTTAGGTACTCTGAATAATGACGCCGCAACTCTTTCAATAGGAGGACTGGTAATTACGTAACCGTGACTTCGCTTTTATGCAAATTCCCTCTTTCATAAAACAGCCTGTCACTTCCGATAAATTTTGCCCAAGCTCACACGTCACCTTTCTGTAAATTTCATTTTTTAGGCAAAAAAACGTAGTTGCGCACCATTTACTTTCCGAGAAGTGTTCGGGTTGTTCGCAGTGTGTGCACCTTCTCCTTCTGAGATCGACCCTGAACAAAGTCTTCCAGCACAGTGGCAGGGAGTCTGTAAGTTCCGGTTTCCTTCATTTTGCGCACTTCCGCTTTCCTTTCTTGAGAAAAGGGGGAACAAGCAGGAAGCGGACGTGTTGACGGCGCCTTCCGGATCAGCGCCTGTAAGGCGGTGCGGACGGGCTTTCGTTCTCTATACTTTGGGTCTACGCTTCATCCTCATCTTGCACGTCCGGTTCCTCTCTCTCTCTCTCTCTCTCTCTCTCTCTCTCTCTCTCTCTCTCTCTCTCTCTCTCTCTCTCTCTCTCTTTCGTAACCGGAACGTGCGAAAAGTTTGCCAGGGCGCACGCTTGGCCTCATGAGCGCCGCAACCACGTGCGTATTAGAGTCTGAAAAAACAACAACACAAAAAGAAAAAAGAAACTTCAGCGATTCCTTCGACTTAAATTCATTTACTGTGACAGCAGCATTCTCCCTTAATGAAGACCGTTATCCTGTTTTATTGCTTCCCTACTTCCACGTCGAATCGTTTCGCTCACCCACGACGGGAGATGGAGCGAGGCGCAAGCGGTTATAAGCTGGTTTGATGTGCGCGCGTGCGTTCGGGAATGGAGGCACTTCGGTCCGAAAATGACGAGTTGAGTTAACGTAAGAATTCGAAAAATAAGTGAGCATCTGCAAACTCAACATTTAAATGGAACAAAAAATTATTTTTTATAGGATAGACTTAAGCGGTCTGCAAACGTCTTGATTGACGTTGATTCCCACAATGTGTTTCCTTTTGCTTATGCGTAACTTGTAGGCGTGCTACAGATGTCCTATGTCCAACAGTTTATAATGTGTCCAAGGGCATGAACATATATATATATATATATATATATATATCTGTTCACGAGGTTGGATTCTTAGGCTGTTGGTAAGTGCAACACAGAAAAGACGGAGTGAACAGGCAAGAGAGTGGACGCACGGCGTTGTATGTTCTCCCCGAATCATACACGCGCTGACAAAAGCAATTTCGTGGGTCCGTGGCGCTTGCTTGTCTTCGCAGTTCTCAACTTGCATACTGGGCGGCGCCGAAAGCGTTTACATATCATTTTGTCCGCACTATGGAACACTGGAATACTTTACCTGGTCACGTCCGGTATTGATCGCCTGGAGTATATATATATATATATATATATATATCTGTGTATCATTGATTTTGCGTTGTCTTTTGTTTACACCTTTGCAGTGTTTGGATCTTTTACATCCCTCTCCAGCGATAGCGCTCCGGGGCTGCTTTATATGCAAATAGAAGAAATAAATAAACAAGTCAGCATTAAATCACTGTGGAACTGAGAACACGTTCTTCGGGCTGGAGATATCGTTGAGTCTCGGCCTGCCAAAGTACTTAAAATGATAGCACGGGACATTCATCAGGAACCAAAGTTATGGGCTATAACAGTGACCTAAGGTTTAATCCCTATCTCACTTTAACAGCGAATGCTTTGCAGTTTTTCTACAACTCCGCCGAAGTAATTACTGGTTCCATTCCAATCATGCTTGCCAGGTGCTTGCGAGGAGCGGCGCTTCCACTTCGTTTCCAGAGTACCGGTGGGCGTACAGCCCACCATCTCGTTCATCAAATAGAACTGATGGACGACTGCGCGATGCAATCACAGCCACGAAGGTTGCCGCAATCTGTACTATAAGGTTGTAGGCACGTTCGTCGACCGAAACTAAACTCTCTCTCTCTCTCTCTCTCTCTCTCTCTCTCTCTCTCTCTCTCTCTCTCTCTCTCTCTCTCTCTCTCTCTCTCTCTCTCTCTCTCTCTCTCTCTCTCTCTCTCATTAACCTGAGGATGCGCAACGCGTGATATGCGTTAAGGGACCACAACAGACATGTCTAGATCGTAGACAGGCAGACAGGCAGACGTACGGACGGACGGACGGACGGACGGACGGACGGACGGACGGACGGGTAGATTGGCGGACATATCAATACCAGGAACATAAGCAGACATATCGATAAATACACTGACTGTTCGATAGGCGGACAAATTAATAAATACATAGACAGAGAGATAGGCGGACAAATGTATAGAGGGTCAGACAAATAGTTAAGATAGATTTACTGACAGATACATGAACGGATTGAAGAAATATATGGAAGGGCGGAGACGGTTAGCACGGATAGGTAGATAGTTTGACAGATACGTGGTTGAACAGAATGGACAGAGATGGCCAGACAGACAAACTGACAGTGTACTCGCCACTGAACGGTACGCGTGGTTGTCACCGCGTTGAGCCGGCCTGTGGCGATGTAATTTAAACCCATAGTGAAACCCTGCGAGCACACGGTTGTGCGCGGGAAAGCAGAGCAGACTAGATAAAACTACGCAGCCAGCGAGACAACGCACTCCCAGTATCCCCTACTTTTACTGCGATTACCAAGCTTAGCCTACTTCAGGGGTTTTGAGCCAATATCTATCTATCTATCTATCTATCTATCTATCTATCTATCTATCTATCTATCTATCTATCTATCTATCTATCTATCTATCTATCTACCTATCTATCTATCTATCTATCTATCTATCTATCTATCTATCTATCTATCTATCTATCTATCTATCTATCTATCTATCACGTGACATACCCGCTTGCGCGCCGGGATTGCAGCGCTCCCAAACCGTACGCGTATAAACGAACATAGCATTCGGCAGGGATTACTGCTGCTCAAAAAGGCGACAGGGCAATGATGAAGTCGGTGGCTGTGCGATCTACGCCAGCGAGGTGCTTTCCACGCGATGTTTCATGATAGCGACAAGCAGAGGCAGAGGCAACACACCCGGCTAAACGCCGCATGTCACATGGCGTCTTTCTTTTTTGTATTTCGCGGGTATCCGCAGTAAGGTAAAAACACTAATACTTAATAGATATAAAGTTAGAGGCTGTCTGATCGGACGTTTTGCTAAGCGCTCTACGACATTCTAATTGGAATTATTTGCCTAACTTCGTTGCTTCAGAAGTTGGTTAATTGATGGACTAATTATCTAATTAGGCAAATTGCAAAAAATAGCGCGACACACTACATACAAAAGCGAGCAACATGCATTTGGTCGCGTCGTCGTAGAGTGCATCGGTATATTTTTAAACTCCGGCTAAAGTTAGCTGAAACATCTTGTATACATAGCCTTCACAACAAGATATATATCCTGAAGCATAACTGCGAGTCGGCCTAGTTGGAACAGATTCATTTTGAAACAAACTTTTCTTGCACACACAAAAAAAAAACAGGGACAAAGAAAAAGAGCAACACAAGGACTTGAGCAACTGGTTTCAAGCGCTCGTACTTGTGTTGCTCCTTTTCTTTGTCCCTGTTTGCGTTGCGCAAAAAAAAAAGTTTGTTTAAAAATGGATACATATCCTTCATTAAAACGAATCAAAATGTACACTCGTCAGGATTGCGGACAAAAACGGGAATCAAAGGCCTGATAAGACGCCAGCATCCCCTCATTCCTGCCCCCCCCCTCCCCCTTCCCCTTCCCTTTGTTCGCTGCATTAGTTCCTTCGCTTTCCGTTATAGTGCAGGCCAAACGGCTTGCGAAGCCACTGGATTTGGCGCCTGCCGCCACCACGTTCATTTGCTCGCTCATCAGCGCACTCATCGCCTGCGTACTCTGCCCGGGCGTCACGCCCACGTCGTAGCGGGCCAGCCGGCGCGACATTGTTGTCTTGTCCAGCGCGCATGCTCCGCTCCAATGCGCACGTCGATCGATGCGTAAACCCGTCCGTGCCTGTCGACTAACTAGTACCCACTCCCGTGCCACTTACAAGCGCCCCCTTTAGCCGTCGGCTCCAGCTGTGCTGGGACGCGTAAGGTGGGCTTGAGCGGTGACTGTACTCTCTGCACAGTTCCGTATTCCTCTCTTTCCTTATATTACGCCGTAAAAATGGCAACCTCGGGAAATCTGCTGCTCGCCCATCTTTTACAGCGTAGCTGTTACATTCTAGTTGGTCGGCTTTTGTGTGTGTGTGTGTGTGTTTTTCCGCGTACGTCAGCAAAAATGTGGTGAGCAAAAGGAGAACAAGGTGAGAGCAGGAGGCAACGTTTTGACAAGTGTACTTGTCTTCTTCACGGTCTTGAAGAAGACGAGTACACTTGTCGAAACGTTAGCTCCTGCTTTCACCTTGTTCTCGTTTTGCTTACCGTACTGTAAAAACGGCAGGTTTGGAAAATCCGCTGTTCCCCCGTGTTCTACAGCGAAGCTGTTAGCTTCTAGTTGGTCGTCATTTTTCGTGTCCGTCAGCAAAAATGTGGGCCAATCCCAGTGGCGGGGCAATGCCAGGAGCGGTGGCTCGTGTCCCCCTAAGGCAGCAGAGGCTTGGAAAAGTCAGCAAAGTGAAGCGAACAGTGCATATATTTTTTTTTTGAAATCACACATACAACGTACAGAACAGCATACGCTTCAACGAAGAACAAGCACAACACAATCATCCGAACCACATAACTGATGCTAAGGCGCTCTTGATAAGGATGTGAAGCAGGTAGCGCTCCTCGCATACGTTTCCCGGTAAAAATACCTTTTCCTCGAGCTGCCGAGCCGACCGCAGCTTGCAGCGAGGGAAGTGACGTCACTAGCCTTCCGTATGTAAAAGAGCCAGCCTAGCAACCGATTCCAATATCGTTGCAGCACCGCTGTGCGCGGTGGCGTGCTGTCAAAATTACCATTACTCGCATTACTACCATTACTCTAAATTAACAGTACTACTAATTAATCTAACGCAATAAAACATTGCATACTCCCTCAGTAGTTGTAATGGCAATTTAGAACAGCTTCGCTGGACATTCACCACTGCAGGGCCGGGATGGCGAGTCCTTTTTTTTTTTTTTCGCGAATGGAACAGCCTGGACGCTTAGATAACCAAAGCAATATGGAAACCTGATTTGCAGCGAGGGAAGTGACGTCACTAGCCTTCCGTATGTAAAAGAGCCAGCCTAGCAACCGATTCCAATATCGTTGCAGCACCGCTGTGTGCGGTGGCGTGCTGTCAAAATTACCATTACTCGCATTACTACCATTACTCTAAATTAACAGTACTACTAATTAATATAACGCAATAAAACATTGCATACTCCCTGAGTAGTTGTAATGGCAATTTAGAACAGCTTCGCTGGACATTCACCACTGCAGGGCCGGGATGGCGAGTCCTTTTTTTTTTTTCGCGAATGGAACAGCCTGGACGCTTAGATAAGCAAAGAAATATGGAAACCTGATTTCGTCACCTTATTGCGGGAAGTAACAACTGTTTGGAAAAGCGGTTTATCATCGGTATTCATCCCAACTTCCACGTAATGTCTTCTATGGCAAGATTTACGCTGTTTGGTTATGTATGTACGTGGTTACTTGTTTGTAACGCTGCCGCACTCTGTAATGAAATGTAATAAAAGTGTCAGTGCTTGTTCCAACACGTGTATTGCTGTTGCGCCTAGGTACGTCATGTATTACGAAGTATTAATGTACCATGAATCAAAAGTGTGCTGAATATGCCGATACTTGGTATTCTTCATTTATGTCTTTGAAGTGTAGAGCAGGTTACTGTTATATGTATCTACGGTGCTCACGGAATGAAGCGTGACCGGGAGCATTTAGTAGAACCCTGCATATGTGCAGAGCGCTCGAGAGTACCATGTAATGTCGCTAGGAATCTGGTCACCAAAGGTGACGCGGTCTCCGATCTAAGTGCACGCGCCAAAATTACGCCGGTGTGACACGAACTGCAGCCGGTGGAAGCGAAAGTAATGCGCATTATTTAGCCCTAAATTGACGCGTTTCATTCCGTGAGCACTGTGCAATGAAATTGCTGTATTCATCTTTGTCCAAATGACAGGGTTATGGCGACGAATAACACTGGCAGTATTGAAAACAAATAAATAAATAAACAAATGGAGTTAGCCTATTCTCATTTTATTCGTAATCGCGTAGGGGTCTGTGGATATTCAGCAATTTCGAATAGCGAATCGAATTTCCTATTCCATTCCAGGACCGAATATAAAAGAGCAGTCTGTTCCAGACAGACAGACAGACAAAGAGATAGATAGATAGATAGATAGATAGATAGATAGATAGATAGATAGATAGATAGATAGATAGATAGATAGATAGATAGATAGATAGATAGATAGATAGATAGATAGATAGATAGATAGATAGATAGATAGATAGATATCGGCTCCTGATGAGCAGCAAGAACGAACGCCGCTGTGTCTTAGCCGACATCACGGCGGGCGACGGGATCTCCATCCCAATACGAACCTGCTGCCAGGCGTAGCGGTGCGCGCGGGAAGGGGTTAGTGTCTCGTAATGACGACAACGTCGGCCGCGGAGGAGGCGTCGGTAATCCCGCAGGAAGTTGCGGCCGCCTCTGGCAGCAGTACAACTCCGGGCACACGCGTGCCCAGAGTGCCGGAAAAAGCCGGATGGGAGGGCGGCGGCGCCGAAGTAGGGGGATTGGAGTGCGCGCTGGCTGGCTGGCTGGTGGAGGTCGTTATACGCCCCTGCGTACGCGCCGACCGAGCACGTGCCGCCTCGACGCCCCTTAGGGAAATTCGGGAGGCCCTCCTGGGAGGAGGGAGCGCGGGCACGTGGAGCCGAGTGCGCGCGAATGCGAGCTTCTGCGGAGTGCAGCCACAGCTGCGCAGAAATGGGGGAAGGGACCGAAGGGCTGGTGGGGATAGTAAACTAATAACCCATGAACAAATAGCTCTGACAATATATGCAAGATATCTATCAGCAGAAGAAACATGTACGCCGGGAATTTTGGGTGAATCGGTCAGTTCTTGAAAAATAAAAAGGCGGGAGGGGGGCGGGGAATGAAACCTGGGAATTATAACCCTTCACACTTTTAATCAGCCATATTGGCATCTACAGTGACTGTGGCAAAGCTGCTGGTATGCATGAATAAATGCGAAGTGTTCAACTAGCGTCCTCCTCGGCTCGGGTTTTAGGTGACGCTTATGCCAGCAGTCAAGAAAAGTGAATAAAGAAATGCAAAAGCTCGCGCTTACGGTGATCAGTGTCCACTCCCGCAGTCTACGTGGCGGCTGTTGTTTTACTTTCAGCAATGACGTGGTGGACCCTACAGCAACAGTTCTCTCGACTCGGCTTCTAGCCACCGTGATATCGCAGATGTGCGGTTTCGGTTGCAGCCCCTTTATGGGCGCAGAATCCCCAAGTCATGGTTTCTCTAGCCCGACGACTAATTGCACCTGGGCCGGATTACATCGCAGGAGGTGGCCACCGCGTTCTCAGTACGCAACCTACGCAATCCACAAGCGCAGTTCGGTGAAAGAACATAGTGCATTCTACCTGATTCACAGCTTACGGCTAGTATTTCTTGAAAGTTCGCAACCTAGAACCCCCTTTTTCGAGAACGCTAGCTTTCTTTTTTTTTTTTGGCTCTTTCCCGCATTTTGACCTTGTATGTCAAATTCTGGCCGTTTATGTGACCTCAATACGATCGCAGAATATATATGTATATATGTATAGTCAGATCATCAGAAGTCAACAAACAGTGACACGAAGGACAGCATGGAAGAAGTTATTTGTAGTTCTGAACTAAATTTTGAAAAATGATAAACACATGGAAAGGAACGTGGATAAAAAACAACTGGCCGCAGGTGGGATACCAGCATACGTCATCGCATAACGCGTGCTATGGGCTTTCCAATTCAGGTACTGCAGCTCGGTTTTCGCATCCACTTTCTGGGGTACTTACGTTTTTACTACCAGCACTAACCCTGGGAGTGTTAGCCAATGGAACCACTCACGGCCATGTCAGCGGATGTAGCATATCCTACATGCCGCAGGCGCCGCATAATACAGTGAACTTTTTGGGTGAGGGCAACTGGTAAATAATCCCTTCACGCCTCCCCGCGCAATGCTGTTGAGGAGTACCACAGCTTTACTTTCTGCTTTGGAGCCGAATTGGGTGTTTGCACCATCTTCCTTAATCCGAACAAAGCCTTGACAATTGCTCCAGGGAGCTTGCGAGTTTCTAATCTATAGTTCTTCCATATGAAGGCAAGATAAATCCCAAAGGAGCCTTTACAATCCAGTCCGCCAGCAACAAAAGCCTTTTTGTCTGAAATGTATCAGTCAAATTAAAAAAGTACAACGAAGCGTTAATACAGGTAATACTTGAGTACATAGAATGATAACCCCGCCTGCTGCAATACGAGAGTCGCCAACACCACCTACATTGAATACCACACTTGGGAGAGCACGCTCAATCCATTAGCAGCACTGTCAGACTTTACTTGACAAATTAGGTATAATTATCTGCTTGCAATTAAATATGTCTTTATTGCGATGGTGAGTCCGCAGACGCTCGAAGCGCGAAAAAGAAAAGCTATCGGCGCAGCTGTTGTCGTGCTGTCCCGCGCTCGATAGCGCATGCGCGGCTAGCTCGCGGAAGGTTTGAGCAATACCTCCTATATAGTACAGTAACCTAGGGTTGCCGTCCGGCTGCAAAAAAAAAAAAACATCAACAAAACAACGAAGTCAACCCGCCGTCAACGCTATGCTCGATCACGTGGGTGACGGAGCCAGGGCAGCCATCTACAGTCAGCATGCTGGCAAAGGCATTGTGTGCCACCCCACTATATATATATATATTGTTACACACGAGGTGTTTTAATGCAGAACCAGGTGAATCTGGTTGATAGGCGCTGTTGTTGAAGAGCGGTCTCGCGGCAGCTTGGCTAACGTCGTTCTCTTCCTTCTTTCATCTGGTTGTCTGCGCGGCAGGCGTGGTTCATGACAGCTTGTGACATTTCCCCGCTGGCAGACGAAGCCCGCCGGGCGAGTCAGTCATCTCGTGGGTTGTAACGCCTCAGACGCGCGACGTGTATCACTTCAGCCTTGGCCGGGCGTCGTCCACTGCTCGTGAGACGCGCAATGCGGTAGTTTACTTCGCTGAGGCGCTCCAGAATAACGTAAGGGCCGACGTAGTGGGCGAGAAACTTTTGACACAAGCCACGCTTCCGCAACGGCGTCCAGAGCCACGCAAGGTCACCAGGATCGAAGTAAACGTGGCGGTGACGCCCGTCATAGCGTATCTTGGACCGGTCCTGCGATGCTAGGGTGCGTAGCCTAGCGAGGCGTAGCGCTTCTTCTGCTCGACATCTGCTCGCTTCTTCTCTAGGCCATCAATATGTGATGTGTTGGCTAGTGCTTCAACATTTCTCAAATATGGCATTATACATGATGCAATAACTACCAAGCAAGGAGGAAAAGAAAAAAAGAAGAAAGATAGTGAACTAATGTTTATTGCGCCGGCCCGCTGTGCTCGACGGCCGAGGTTCGATGCCACTGCCGGTCTCGCGCGTATATTCTTTTCATAAAAGCGAGGCGAGCTAGCTGACTAACTAGCTGACCTATACTACTAAACTACTACTAAGCTAGCTAACGAGCTAGCTAACCTAGCTAACTGCCACGAGGTGTCAACGATGAGGCAAAGAACGCGTTGCATTAAAGGAGATGGCCGTTTCGGCCCAAGTGGCGAAGCCCTGAGAGTGATAGCAAGTTGCCGCGTTGGGCTTCAACTCCTCCGACGGCGTTGTAACTATACGTGGGTGGGATAAGATTTCTGGCTCTGTCGAAGGCTTTTTGACAAGCTGTGTATAAGGCCTGTAATTGCATCGCACTGGAGTCATTGCAATGCCCGTAATGAGTAGCGACAGTGAAATACGTGGCTTTAAGACGGTGAGTACTAATGCTGTCTCGCACTTTTGCGATACAGACTTAGAAGATTTAAGATAACGCGCGTGCGCTGGGAATTAAATTCCTCATTAAATTTTTGTCTGTGCGCTGCGTTTCCCCCCCAAAAATTCTGAGGAATGATTCAGACAAGAAGGCGATGCCACGTTCGAGCAACTTCGGCGGTTTAATATCATAGCATCTACATTGCATATGCGGCATAGATAGATATGTGGCGTACGTATACTTAAATATATGCGGAACATAACGACAACGGAGAAAGTTCTCCGGGAGGGACCTTATGATGGCTATCGCAGTAAAACAATGCAAACTCTTATTACTGTGCTTCGGGTGCACGTTAGAGAACCGCACTGGTCAAAATAATCCGGAACACTCTGCTGCCACTACTCCCACAGTAGCCCATTGTATAGCTTATCTGCCCAGGGCTGGGATTATATTCTAAATATAATGCCTACGGTCAACCCCCCCCCCCCCCCCCACGGGCGGTTGACCGTAGGCATCAACAAACACCTAGCACTGCAGGGAAGAGCGAATGTACTACGTACAAGTTTGACCGACCCAAGCCGAGCGCGGCAAGACATTGAGGCAGCGAGCGGAAGCCGAGAGGGCCAACAACTGATAAAGAGATAGAGAGAGAGAGAGAGAGAGAAACGCAGCAACCGAGGATCAAGGCATTCAACGCGCATATCTGACCAGCCTTGCCTTTCCGTGCAACCAGACTTCCTGTGCCCCGGAGCGCCAGCACGGTGAACCTTTGGCTGTGGTGTACACACGGCGTCCAATCACCGCGAACCTGCCGGATCCGGCGCGCGGTCGAGCTCTTTCTTCGCAGCTTGTTTTTTTTTTTTTCGTTGCTTATTCATTTTTATTTCCTTCGCCGCCTTCATTAGTGGTTCGTGCAGCACTCGTCCCCGGCCTCTCGCCTGAGGTCACAAAAAAAAAAAAAAAACATGCCCCCTCGGTGTCATCGCTCAAGTTAGCTCCTTGAATATCAAAACTAAAGCTGTCACTGAAGGGCGAAAGAGAACAAACACAAAACTAAATTTTTATATTATAGCTATTTTCAGTAGCTAATGTAATAGCAGTAGTAGTAGTTGTTGATGCTGATGATGCAGCACTGTAGTAGTGATAGCGTGATCATCAACATCCACTCGCCTATCCCGAAGATGCATACTTTATAGAACGCTCAGTTTTCGTTCAACTAGATATCTTACAGTATCCCACAAAAAAACATTTGCTCTTCCTTTTGTTCCGAATTCCGTGCTTTTTTATTCGATATCAGAGCCTAAAACGAGGAATGAACGTAGACGAGACCTGAAAAGCTAGCTGTATGTTTCTCTTTTCTTTTAAGCGTTGTTATTAAAACACCTCACATAACCATCACGCCCGAATTTGCGCCCTACAGTAATATTTACTTTGTCTTCCCTGTTTTTCTTGTTGCATAGCCTCATTCACTCTTCGTGTATATTGGCGCATATATATATATATATATATATATATATATATATATATATATATATATATATATATATATATATCCAGTCGTTCGTATCATTGCTGTGGAGGCTTGTTTCATGGAGTTTATTTCCTCTCTTCTAATTCATGCCTTGTGGTTTGTGGTAGTGTCTGCGACATGTGTAACGTGTATTTATTTATTTATTTATTTATTTATTTATTTATTTATTTATTTTTGTTCACGTGGTCTAACGTATTATAGCACCATAAAGAAAGGCCTCGGTGACCATTGCCGTAACTAGGGACGCGACGATGCCTCCTCAGACCAAGGGAGGGAAGGACTACGGAGAAATCTTTTTTTTTTTTTTTAAGGAAAATCCGAATACGGCGAGGGCAAAAAAAAACCGAGTGACGAAAATTCAGACAGTATAAGAAGGTGCCAAGAGGGTCGCGGTGATGGAATAAGGTTTGAATATTTGAGTTGCAAGGAGACGACAAGGCTCTCGCGAGAGCCGCATACAGTAGGATGGCGTCGTGGTCGTGACCCTCTGCGAGTCGTCACCTGAAGTATATATATATATATATATATATATATATATATATATATATATATATATATATATATAGATATATATATATATGTATATATATATATGATACAAAGCGAGGTGCGAACTTGAAGAGCAGTACAGCATGGGTGGCGAGCTACACCGGTCAACACGGCTGGCGAGGATTCTCGTTCGCGAAAATGCGGGAGCTCTCGCGAGCAACCACTGCTGCATAAATTGACTCGCGCTTGAGTCGTGCGTGCACTGCGGACACGAAAGTCTCTTCCCGTCGACCGTCCACCCCCTCCCCCCCCCACCCCCCACCCCCCCTGGACTGGCGTCGTCAGGTTGGCCGCTATGCACAGCTACTATGTATTCACTCGGGAATTCCGGCGTCCGGTACAGGTTCGCCGACGTCTCGTGAACGTTGTTATGTGACCGACGCCCGAAAAAAAAAAAAATTTAATCTTGAACAACGTGTCGCGCGCTCGCGCGAGATGGCCCGAAGGTTTTCGGGAGCGCGGAGTTCCCTGAAAAGTGGCGCATACCGCATGCATTTTTTAGCGGAAATGAAAACAAAAAAAAAAAGAAGCCAAGGGTGTGCATTTCGGACGCTTGAGCTGACTTTCCAGCTGCATATATGGCCTTCTTCCCTCTGTCGTCATCGTCCCCCGACCCCTCCTCCCGCGCCCCGTCCCGCTTCCTCAACCTTTTACCCCAGGGCAGAGTAGCTGGATAGGGCAATCTACCAGAACGGCTAAACCGACAAGCACGAATGTTAGCCAAACCCAGGTACTACACGTCATGTCGTCATGGCGCCTGAACGATTGCAACGCCACAGTTCTCTCTGGTAATTATTGCGAAAACTTTAGGGCGAAAGCCATATGACTGTAACATCTTGGCACACAAGATCTCTGAGAGCTAGTACTTATTACATCGAACGCAACTCCCGTCAAGATGCATGTGACGTCAACATGTATTACCGCCCCAGAGACGCTGGTTAACGACTGTGTTCTCTTACAATTGCTTAACGAAGCAGCAAACGCTACCTAATCATTCGCAGTTCAAGAAATACGTGCCTCCCTCCGCATCATTCCTTTAACAAGGCGAATTCATTTGTAGAAGCGTTCGGGTGTTCGCCTGTACATCGGCAATCATCGTCGGTGGTTCGCGCACAATTTCTTTTCTTTATAGCCTTTCAGCTCACGCGCGGCGAAGTACTTGCGCGCCAAATGCGTTGCTTTCATTGCTTTGTTTTCCTTCTTTTTTTTTTTGCGTTCTCAGGACTCAGCCCCCAACCCTTATCTCTTTTGTAGGAGTTTGCGCAACTTTCGACAGCGCCATTCACCAGCCGCGGTACCCGGCAGCAAAACGCAAAAACACACACAAATAAAAAGCCGAAAGTTGGACGCTCACTTCCGGCTTTCCCGCCTAACACTTCGGCAATATAAGCGCCAAGCCAAACTTTTAGAGTTCAGGCGTGGGGTTCGAGAGGAGGCGAAATAGAGAGCAAGCGGCGCCGAACGCGGCGGTATAGGGTGAGAGGGCCATCCGTCGTGACCTACGGTCGAAACTCGAAATGGCCTCAGCGCGTCTGGCCCGTCGACGCGGTTCGTACACTATAGTGTACGCTCTCTAAACCTGGTACAGCGCAACATATAATGGAAGAAACAAGCCGAGCCGCTCAGATAGAGGAACAGAGCGCTGACTTCCTTTCTACGTTGCGCTGTGTACAAGTTTTAGAATGCGATACCGACTCGCCCAATCCTCCAACCCTAGTGAAATACTATACGCGCCTTGCCCGAAATAGTCGCCTACGACTCTGCTAACAGTACCAGCAGCGTCAGGGGAGGGGGGAGGGGGGTAGGGAAGGAATGCAATGCAATACACTTTTTTATTTCCATCAATACAGTAACATGAAGTGAAAGTAAAAGCGCTTGACGAGGTTTTGACCCCGCCTTTTGCAGCAGGCAGCGGAAGAGGACGATTGGCATACTCGCTGTGAACAACAAAGAAGATTCAATTCAACTTCGCACGCAATACCATAATAATGATAAAAGAGAGAAAGAAATAAAATGTACACATCGGTTTGCGCGGTAGGAAAAAAGGAAGTAAGAAAGAAAGACGTTACTAGTTTTTAGTTGACAACCAGAGCATTGGTGATAACATTGTCTGTATAGGAGAGGGAGAGAAAAAAAGACTTTTATTTCGATTACTCTTAGTCCGAGTCGTCGGTTTTGTAAAGGATATTATTGACATTTTGCACTGATTATAAAGATGAACAAAGTAGAGCTGACGCTAAGCTAACCTCGCAAAACAAAGGATTCATGCATGGACCAGTTCTGAGGTTGCGTATATTAACGTATGCATCGCATGATTTGTTTAATGCTAGTGAGTGTTAATACTAGCGGTTGAGCCTTCCGAAGCTGGCAGATGTATGAGATCTAGGCAACTCACGTGTATAGCGCAGAGACAGCGAAGCTGTGTGGATGGCTAACACATGACTTGCCGGGCGCAGTTTCTCACCGTGTTGGTTCTCCGCCATGGCGGCTAGGAACACGTCAGTGCATCATTTTCACTGCGTCGGGTAACCTGCTTCAATATCTGGAAACGCAGTGGCGTCGGTGGTAGAACCAGGCGCGAGAACCGGCAGAACCACCGCGCGAGACGCCAACGGACGCACACTTGTCCCCGTGTTGTTCCTCCAGTACGGCGGCTAACGTCGTGACAGTGCAAGCCATCTATAAAGTAGTTTTCGCGCTTTTCAAGATTCTTAGGGGTCTGTTTTCGTACGGGCCAGAATCTGCCCAAGACTTTGCCAGTGGTACTCGCTCCGTCCGGTGTATTTCCTTCGCTATACCTGAGTATTCTTCAACGTCTTCGCTATCTCCGAGTTGACTCTTCTACACTCCTCCTCCTCCCCCGTGCCCAAGCGTGCCCGACGCCGTAGTAGTCGTCGCGGTTGTCTCCACTCTGTACGGAGTGGCGGGAGAGCAGAACATCGAGGCACTCCAGCACCGCGCGTCTCTAGAGGCCTACAACCTCCGCACTCGGACCCCGCATGCAAGTCCACGCTGTGACAGCACGGCGACGACAACGCCGAAGGCGCAAACGCCCCTCGAGCGTCGGTATATTTGCTATTGAGATAAAATAACGAAACTGTACGGGCTCTGAAACGTCGTTTACACGCAGACGTGTGATCAGTGACTGCAATTCAGTTCTACAAGAAAATCGGGATACTTTGACTTTGGAGTTCCAGAAATGGAGGCTGGCAGATGTAAACGCGCGGCATATATAGCGGCTTAATCGACAAGCTCTGGCTTATTTACATCAACACCATCAGCTTCGTTTTACCGGTACATATCGCGATCATGTATTTTCTCGACTCTACTCTTTCCTTTTCTTGTCCCTCCTCCTCGTAAGCTTTTTGTTCCTGATCTCCTCCTTCATGAAGAGTGACCATGTAGGCACTTACATATACACGGGCAGAATTTTCTGCCGTTTCATTAAAGAGCTCTCGCTTTTTCTCACTGGCTTTGGATCGAAACCAGGTCAGCCACGGTTATTCAATTCGTAGAACTATTTTCGTCGAAGACAGGCTTGTCATGTTCGACGTGCTTCTCCTGTTAGCTTTATGTGGTTAGCGTAGTGACGTCAAGGGGCGGGGAGGGGGAGGAGGGAGGGGTCGATGGATTCCACGGCCCCTTTGGGTGCTTTCGGTGCGCGCTCGGTGAGTCAAGAGCAGTTTCCTCGAAATCGTCGTTCAAAAGTTTATCGATCGCAACGTACTTTTACGAGCTTACGATCAACAGACTTTCACGGTACACATAATGTCCAGTGTTGCTCGCGCAGGCACAGCCTATATACTGGCGCTACGAGCGCCGTCGAAGCGAGGAACTATGTTTCTCTGCGCATCTTTCACGGCCTCGGCGCTTCCCGATGCCTTTTAGACGCTGCACGGCCTTTCCTCGGTTATACGAGGTGCAGCCCTGTTCCGTGATGGCGTGCCTAGAGTTCATCGAAGCCTGCGGTCAGCTGGCAAGGAACTGGGTCTGCCCGCTTTTATTTTTTCTAGTTTTTTTCTGCAACGTCGACCTCTTTTTATAGCACTTCCCCACATCTCTCTCTTTGTTTATTCCTTCCTTCTTTCCCTATATTTCTCTCTTTTTTTATTCCTTCCTTCCTTCCTTAACTGCGCGGCCCTGATGGCCGTCGTGTCCAAGACGTTCCCTGAAGGGAATTTAAAAAGAAAGAAACGCATGAAACGGGTCATTCAGTATAAGTAACAAAAAAAATAAAAGGTCAACGTAGAAATTGTCTAAGCGTGACTTCCTGATGGCGGCACTCCCTTCTTATTCCCTTTGTTCTTTCTTGACATTAAAGGTGGAGAAAAGAAACTGTGATGCACCTCTCTCCTCTATTTTCTTTTGTCAGGTGTAACCTCTTCACCCTCTTTTTTTTTTTCGTTTAGTTTTGTGAGGTGCATGGAGAACATCGACATTGTGATTTCGCGAGACCACATGGCTGCAAGCAGCATTACTCGTCCTTCTCCAGCTTGCCAGCTCCCTTCTAATTTTCCTGTTATTTTATATTTTTTTCTGTGTTTGAGCTTCTTATGTGCGTGCGTGCGAGCGCTTGTTAGTGGGTCCTTGTACTTTCGTTTTAGTGCGTGCTATGTTTACATATAGGTTGCCCCACGTAATTTGAGCCAAACTTTAAAAATATGCAAATGCCACGTAGCTGGACAGAACCAAGGTAATGTTGCTTGCCGTCGCTTGTAGATTCTTGGAGTATTCTTTGCATTCTGCCTAATTACATAGTTAGTTTGAATTAGCCAACTTCTCAAGTATTACAACTAAAGGAAAAATGTCAATGAGAAAATTGCAGAGTAACAAAAAAATCCCGCTACAGCTTTTTGTTACTGAATACGTGCTGCATAAAAGGTTTTTTTTTTTTCATGCATGAGAGAAGCCCGCGAGTACACGAAATATTACCGCGCGATTGTCCGCTCGAGAAAGTGCGCGTGTAGTTCGCGGGCTTCTCTCTCGCTTGGAAAAGAAAAACAGTTTTAGACGTTCATGTAGCACGTATTGAGCAGCAGAAAGCTGTATCGGGAGTTTTTCGTGCTGCTCTATAATGTTCTCATTTACACTTTTTGTCTAATTTTAATATTTGAGCAGCTGCTTAATTATTTCAGACTACTTATGTAATGAGGCAGAATGAGAAAATAATCTGAGCATCTCCAAACGACGGCAAACAACATTATACCTTAGTTCTGTAAAGGTACGCGGCATTAGCTAATTGGGACACACGATATATATGCGTGTGTGTGCGTGTGCGTGTGCGCGCGTGTGTGCGTGTGTGTTTGGTGGGGGGGGGGGAGTTGTGCTGAGCGGAAATCGGGTAAGCGGTAGAACGCGGGTAGGATGACAGTATAGTACGAGAATACGTCACAGGGGTCTAGTTGCGTCGGTTCGTTGCTACAGCACACGCCGGGCGCGCGAGCGACGACTACAGTTACAAAGGACATTGCGAACTCACCAGCCAGTCGTCGCTCTGCACGAGCGCTTCGACCTCGAGCGACGGTTTCCCGCGCTTTCGGCGCCGACGACGACAAAAGGAGGATTACACGCGTCATCCCCGATCGGCTTAAGCTAGTCTTCACAAGAGGGCTTATCCGAAAGATAATGGAAACGGTGTCATCGAATGGAAATGGCCATCGCGTTAACGCGTACCCCTGGTGCGATCCTTTGGTCGCTCACTGGACAGTGAATCCGAATACGGTCGACTCCCGCTATTTGTACCCTTGCGGGATTGCAAGGATAGTCTGAATAGACCAACGGCGATAAAATGAACGAAGAATAAGAAAAACTTTATTGAAAAGAATAATCTGGCCGTTTTTGTCTTGGTGGCCTCAGGTGGCGGCTCGAAGTCCTTGGACACGGGCGGCATCTTCGGCTTGCCGGACGGCTCAGAGCTGGTCTTCCAATTCCGAACTTTTGAGAGCAAATAAATTATTTTGCTTTCCTTGAAGTAGTCTGTAATGTCTTTTTCGCTCCTTGCCGCCATTGTCGTTTTAACTTAGTGCCTATGGCGTTGCGCTGCGGAATTTGGGGTCTCAGGTTCGAATACCGACCCGTGGCATTCGCATTTCGACGGCGTTCAAATGCAAGAACACTAGCTTACTTAGATTTAGGTGCACGTTAAGGAACCTCAGGCGGTAGTCGAAACTATTCCGGAGTCCTCCCACCACGGCATGCATCATAATCGTATCGTGCTTTTGTCGCGTAAAAAAAAAGAAACTGAATTTAACTACTGACTTTCTTGCTCTTGAAGCGCGAGTCGTTCTCGGTAGATGGTGCTTTCTAGTGGCCACGCCACGTCATGCTGAACGGATAAAGCAGGCTCCTGAAGCTGGGGGCGTGGCGCGACGTGAAACGAGTCGAAGCAGATGACTTCACGGATGGGAGAAACGGCTAAAACTAAAGGATAAAAAATAAACAGCTTCACGCCTACACATTAAGCTGATGTACACTCTTAAGGCTTCTTAAAAGTGCAATTTAATCTGGAACTCATACCCTCACACCCGCAAGGGTGTGAGTTAAAGACAGAAAGCACCTTTAAGGGTGTAAGTAGGCTTAGAGGATAGGGAAGCTGTATCACCAACTGTTAAATTCATTGTGCGTTCAAGTCTTTAGTAAGCACTGGGCGCATGACGGGGCGCCGGTGAAAATTGAACTAACCGAACCGGCGTGCTTTCGCGATCGAACTAAACGAGTCTTCCTTCAATAATTGTGTGCGGTTTCTCGCCAAGGATTTTCAATGCGTTCGAATTAAGCGGCAAGTCGAATTAAGCGAGATCGAGTTTAGGGGAGTGGACTGCAGAGGGGCTCAGCAGGCGCTCGAAAACGATGGATTCATGCTCGACTTATCGGCGCCGTCGGTAGTTCGAAATCGGACCAGGCTTTTGATAGAGACCTCTTACAGCACCATACCTATGGGGGCCACCATATTTTCTCACGTGACAGCGCCTACCATTGAGTGCCTTGTGACCGGCGTTTGCTCACTTGTTTACAACGGCCACGGCTGCCGCGCGAACGGTCCAGACGGCCTCTATTTCGGTCGCCACGGTGAACAGTGAGTCGGTGAACGACACAAAACTTTGGTTAAAGCTGCAGAGGTAGTGTAAGTGTAGCTTCCGTTCATCCGTTCCGTCTGCGTTGCAATGTTGTTGTGTGCAAGCTTACCAACTTATTGTCCATGTGCCAATGCATGCAACAGTTTCTACAGTCAGTTTTTTAGTTTGGCACCTGTGAGAATTCTATCTTTTGTAGCCACTGAAAACTGGGCGCATCCACAGTTGGTGGTCACTTGGTGAATGTCTGCTGTAGATAATGCAGCAAAACACTTCGGTACTTAGAGAGAAGGGTTTTCCCGCCGCCTCACTACACGCTAAGCAGGCCGCAGGCGGTCACGCTCGGACTCTTGCAAACGAACTCCTACCCAAATCCGGCATCCCTTAACAGCATATATCCCGAGATTTACCCGAATTGTTCTTGCATGGCTTGTGGTACGAGGCTGCTACTTTGTCTCACATGCTCTGGGAATGCGGGTCGTTGGGCCCGAAGTTCACCAAGGAAGAGTGGAACGCGCTCCTGCGAAGTCCCGTCTTTGAGGACTAAATCCTGGCCGTCCAGCGTGCCCGCGATCGAGCCAGCAGGCTAGACCTGTCAGTCCCGTCGTGGGATTAGCCGGGTTCGCGTTCTATCGCGTTTTGCTGGACCCAATAAAAGTTTATTCACACAAAGTTCAAGTCATATTAGGCTTTTAAGATGGCGCAAAATTCCAAGTACTTTTGTGCTTCAATGCACAACACGACGTTTTGTTAATAAGGTAACTGGAACGCCAATGCATTTCTCCGCAAAGTTTGGGAATCAACATCTCGAAACTGGTGCAATCCTGAGAATTCGTTCAAAGTGGATCTGCCTTGCTTACTCCCCAGCTAGGATCTGTAAATTTCAATGTGGGTCATAAGGTAATTATTTTAAAACGTAATAGTGAATTTTTGCTAATTAGTCGATTATGCATTTCAATCTTCTTGTGCACCTAATGTCCATCCTCTTCGAGTAGACCGGCTCATGAACTAGAATTGTGCCATCTACCGCAGGCAACCTCGAAAGTGTTTTTGAATGCGTTCGCTGAAACACCCTGCATATGATTGAAACTAAATGAACGAGCCTTTCGGTTTTCTTTATACTTCCTTATACCCGAGTAAGATTACGGTAAACTGGGCAGACACACGGAGGAAATGAAATTCTTTGTAAATTGAATCGATATGTAATTGTGGTGCATTGAAGGTAGCTTTGTTCGATGTGGGAACATCACCAGCAAAGCGGTCCTGCGGTCACCTTTTGCGCAGGACTCGGATGCAAACCGTCCAGTAGAGGTTTGAGATGGTGAACATGAGGGCCTGAATGTTCACGATCGAGAAGCACGCATCCAGCGTTCTGGCGCCGGCACTCCCTCGAGTAATTCCTTCTTTTGTTTTTTTTTACGAAACTAATGACGAAATGTAAACACTTCTTTCCCCCCGTACAGCAACGTTCCGTGTACGTTGCCGTGGTCCAGACCAGTTTGCTGGAAGCCACACACGTACAGCCGGGCGTTGCGGCTGTCACTCGAGTCTGTCGCGTGTCACATGACTGCGACCAAAACAAAAGGAAGCATTTCTCTCTCTCTCTCTCTCTCTCGTTGTAACTGTTTTTCACGCGTCAGCGGCGCGCCCGCGAGGCGGCAGCCGCAGCGTCAACATCGGCGAGCCTGTCGCGATGACGTCACCGTAGCGCGCCGCCTGTTGACAGAGGCAAGGATTTTGCGGCCGTCGGCCGCAACCACCGATGCGGGGGACGGGTGTCCTTGGTTAGCGCCGGCCCAGTGGCCCTGGAACGAGGCGACGACGCGCTTCCGAATTGTTTTGCGTGCTCGAATCGCGCGAGGTGCGCCGAACGAAATCGAGTGCGAATGTTTAAAAAACAGTTGTACTAATGACAAAAATGTAGGCTGAGACAATATAGAATGCCCAATACGTCTCTGCTTCCCGAAGTGACTGTTGTCACGAGTGGACCGAACACTGGTGAGTTTGTTTCGAAACTTCCTACCGTTGCCGCCCTGTTATCGTTGTTTCTTTGGCGGTATCTGTTACACAGTGGTCGCTAATTGATTTTAGTTTGTTTTTGTTGGTTAGGTGTTCGCTGTGCTTAAAATATCGATATGTGTTCTTCGTGTTTGCAGGAGTGAGATGGTGTTAATCCTGTAGACTTTCTGGATATGCGAAGAGTTTTTAAATGCGAGAGCGTTATATATTCCATGGGGCAGAAAAGCAGGCGTTGTTGTCCGCAACGAGTGGTAACAAAATTCGATGTGACGTCATCGGTGTCTCGTATGATGTCATTAGTAATACAGAAGATAGGAAATGGTATAACAAGGTTAATTAGTTGTGATTATGGGTAATTAACGTTAGTTAAACTGAATTAGTTAGAACAAGTTAGAGTAAGGTGAAGTAATGTGAGTGAAGGTGAATTGAAGTATATTAAGGTTGATTAAAGTGGATTAGGGTGGACTAAAATGCATTAAGGAGGTTGGTACAAATTAGAGCAAGGTGGATTAAGGTGAATTAAGCTAGAGTTGTGAAGAACAGGTGACAATGTATGATGCCATGTATCATGGACGTAAACAAGTAGACAAATCTTTGTTTTCGCATTCAAGTCACGTAAGGATACCTAAGTAACTGTCAGTTTTATTCTCCTTGCGTACGCATGTGTCTATATGCGTGTGTGAGAGGCTCAGAGAAAGAGAGAGAGAGCTTTGTTTTTACCTTACACTAACAACTTTTCTTACAACCATCACCCTCTCATCTGCAGTCAGCATGCCAGACATGCCGCTAGGTTAACCGCTCCAGATGTCATTGAACTTGTTCTCTCTCTCTTTCTCTCTATCTTTCTCTCTCTCTCTCTCTCTCTCTTAAAGTGGAGGGCATAGGTCCTGTAAATGGGCCTTCCTACCGGGCCAGGCAGGCTGCAATAACTGCAGTGAGTAAATACAGTGTTACAAAAAAATTATTTCGAAATTGCTTTAAAACAGGGAACCCGTGGTAATTAAGCGATCTCCTCGTCATTGCTTTTATTAGAAAATAACTATACTTTTTAATAT
The DNA here is from genome assembly GCF_050947875.1 of Dermacentor variabilis. Lineage (NCBI taxonomy): Eukaryota > Metazoa > Arthropoda > Arachnida > Ixodida > Ixodidae > Dermacentor > Dermacentor variabilis. The sequence continues at coordinate 114,761,384 of NC_134576.1, forward strand.
TTATAGGTTGTAATTAAACAAGTAATCATGCAAATTAGATGAAAACTTTTACCGATAGAGTCAGATGATTAATCCTAATGCAAGACTTGGAGGCCCGTCATCCGAGGAGTTTATAACGAACCTGCAAAAAAAATAGACATTGGACAGCGCTTAGGAAATTACTTAATCATCGAATCCATTAAAGCAAACTTCGAACGCGTTCGGGGATAAAACGAACGCATGCGGCCAAATTCGATTATTCTAGCAAATTTAATATCAAGTTCAGATTCAAATATGGTTCGTGCTCGAAATCGCGTATATTCCGGAAATGCTGTTCGAAAGTCATTTGGTTCTCTGGTGGTAAGTGATGCAATTAGTACCGGAAGATTTGGCGTCGTGGTTGAAGTGGAGTTTTTTTATTTATTTTTATTTTACCCTATTACTATTCTTATCGTATATTATTATTATCATTTTTGCAGCAGCAGCCAGGACATGTCGTCTCTTTAAAATAGTCTTTAATCATGGATGGACGTCGAATTAAAATTCCGCCCAATTAGTCGCTCTCCATCCCTTGATTATATAACCGAAAGCGGTAGAGCTTTGCATGAAACTGAACATATATTTGAGGACACTGAAATATTCAGAATGTGGAATTTCATTCGCTATCGAAGGTAAGACCTACGCAGTGATACCTGGATTGTTTCCCATCCTTTACTTGCGAAAAAGGGACGGCTGTAAAGAATTGCGTGTGCATATCAATCTAATTCATAACAATTAGTGAATTCATTTCAGTCACTCTATTTGTCCCCCCATTTCAGTCACTCCAACCTTGCACTTTTCAGCGTTGAAAGTTAAGCCTGCTTTTTCTGCCACTTGCAGCACTTTCCGCAGGCGCGCATCGTGTTCTTCCTTAGACGAGCCCCATATTAGAATATCATCAATGTACACTCTCACACCTTGACAGCCGTCAAATATTTCGCTCAGGATTTTCTGGAAAACTTCCGGGGCTGATGAGATTCCGAACGGGAGCCTCAAAAACCGGTAACGCCCGAACGGAGTACCGAACGTGCATATAGTTGCTGTGGAGTCATCCAAAGGTACCTGATAAAAACCCGCCCTTGCATCGAGGAGCGTGAAGTGCTTAGCGCCGGCGAGCTCAGCTTCTATGTCCTCGCGTCTTGGCATCTGATAATGCTCTCGCTGTATCCACTCGTTGATACTTCTAGGGTCCATGCAAACCCGTATTTTTCCGTCTTTCTTCCGCACGATAACCAAAGGGCTCACCCAGTCTGTCGGTTTCTGGACCCTCTCAATGATGCCACTTCGCTGCATGCGCTCCAGCTCCTCCCCCAGAGGTTCCCTCAGCGCCAAGGGCACCCGCCGAGCTGGCTGGACAACTGGCGTCGCATCCTTGCGTAGGACCATTTTATACTGGCGACTCACGCAGCCTGTTCCCTGAAAAAGCTGGCGGAATTCGGTTAGAACGTCCTCACTGCCGCCCGCTGTGGTGCTTACTTCTTTTACAGCATCCACTGCACGTGACACCAGACCAAGCGACTCGCATGCTAGTAGTCCCAGTATAGCTTGGTTGCCCTTTTTGACGACATAGAAGTTGACGTCCTTCGACCGGCCGTTCACGGTCACTGGTAGCCTTGCCATACGGAAATGTCGAATGACACCACCGCTGTATGATCGAAGCACCGAAGAGCTCGGTTTCAAATCTGCTGCCGTCTTGCATCGTCGGTAGATAGAGTACGGCAGCAAGTTGGCCTGAGATTCCGTGTCCACTTTGAAGTTAACCATCTGGTCAGCCACTTCCACATGTACTACCCAGTCCGCTCTCGCGTCGATGCTCGAGACTGTCACATCGAGAATGTCGAAGCTGTCTTGCTCCTCGCCAACTTCTCGGATTTGCGGGCCCTTCTTGCAGGAAGCTGCGTAATGGTTAACACCTCGGCATATGAAACACGTTTTGCCGAACGCAGGGCATCTGCCGGGTATGGCGTGTAAACGATTGCACCTGGCGCATTTCCGAGATTGCTGCTTGTCTTGCATCACTTGCTTATCGGGCTGTTCCGACGGTTCTTTTTGCACCGCATGCTCCGCTTTGCGAACCTGCCCAGACCGCTTCATGACCAGCGCCACGTGCTTATCGGGCTGCGCCCAGGCATTGTTTTGCAGCGATGCTGCTTCCTCCGCTTTGCAAATCTGCTCAGCCTTGGCAAGTGTCAAGTGTTTTTCTTTGAGGAGCTTTTCACGCAGTCGTGGGCTACTGGTGCCAAACACTATTTGGTCGCGGATTAAGGAATCAGCTATTCCCGAAAAATTGCAGCTTCTTGCTTGTTTTCTGAGGTCCCGCAAGAAATGCTCGAATGACTCCCCTTCGCCTTGCACTCTGGATCGGAATATGTACCGCTCATAGACTTCATTCTGTTGTTCTTGGCAGTATTCCCTGAATTTCTTAACAATGGTAGTATAATCTTGCTTGGTCTCGCCCCCGAGAAAAAGGAAGTTGTTAAATACCTCCAATGCGTCGTCTCCGGCAGTGCTGAGCAGCAGTGCTGTTTTGGCGGCCGTGGTTCGGGGCTCTTTTGGCGATTCCGTTGCTTCCTGAAAAAGCTCGAATTTCTGCTGGAACAATTCCCAGTTCTTGGCGATATTCCCAGACAACAGTAGTGGTTCAGGAAGCTTCAGCAGTTGCTCCATCGTGTTTCCATCGACGTGAGCTATCCCACTTCTGACACCATGTATCAGTCGAGGTGGCCTGCGACCAAATGCTCTTTATTGCTGAACGTACAGTGCTTTCATAGCCGCAAGGGGTGTGGCAACCAAGGCGCATATCTAATCTAGGCGAGCACGATGAATCGCCGCACCAGGCATGGCACGTGCGTCATTCCCGATACAGCAGCCAGGACATGTCGTCTCTTTAAAATAATCTTTAATCGTGGATGGACGTCGAATTAAAATTCAGCCCGGTTAGTCGCTCTCCATCACTTGATTATATAACCGATAGCGGTAGAGCTTTGCATGAAACTGAACATATATTTGAGGACACTGAAATATTCAGAATGTGGAATTTCATTCGCTATCGAAGGTAAGACCTACGCCGTGATACCTGGATTGTTTCCCATCCTTTACTTGCGAAAAAGGGACGGCTGTAAAGAATTGCGTGTGCATATGAATCTAATTCATAACAACTAGTGCATTCATAGAAATAAAAATAATAGTCTGTGGGTCATTATGACATATCACCGCGATAATCAACGGCAGAATGGTGACTGCGTGTTCCCTTTAACAGTGGTCCACACTGTACTATATTGCGTGTAGCACTGATGTATGTTGAGTGACCTGTCCCGCAGATCCTGACACTGAGACTGGGCGCAGCACTGGATAGAGTCGTGTACTGTGCAACTTCTCACTTTTTTTTTTTTTTTGTATCGGTGTATTCTCATTTTCGCGTGAGAACCTCTAAATCTCACTTGCCCCGTGGAGAAAGAGTGCTTGCGCATTGCGTCCTACGAAAGCAGTCCTAGCATTTTCGAAAACTTCGCTCCTTAATGAAAATCTTCGAGAGGATCGAGCGTATGTGCGTGTCCGTGGATGTATTATGTGCCTTTCTGTGCGCGTCTTGAAAGTTGTGTATACAAAAACTTTCACCCATCGCCGCAGTATCGTACCAGGCTGTCAGCCATGCAAAAATCTCTAGTTTTCCTTAAGGACATTATCTCCCTTTCACACATAAAAAAAAAGTGAAAGTTGTGAAAGTTCGTGTAGTACACTTATCTTCACAACGATACATCAAAATACGATTTGCGTAGTAGGGCTGTGGATGTATTTCATTCACTCGTTCGTTCATTTATTCAATTACGTGTACTTTCCGATACGCATACAACTTGCATGTGATAATGACATATTAGATTTATTGGCGCGAGGGCCACGGACGAGAGCTTGCATATGTGTTCGCCATTTCTCTTTTCATTGCGCAAATGTATCAACGGTTCCCCATACATGTGATTCACACTTGCATTGTATGTTTCACCGTTTTCTTGAATGGCTTGTTTCCTTTGCCTGCACACATATGTGCACATTGTACCCAGCGTCTAGTTGCACCTTCTACATTCGTAATCGTTTCAAGCTTACAGACGTTAAGTGCTCGCCTCTTCGTCTGTGTCCTTATTTTCTCATTTCCGTACACCATTTCCATAGTGCCTCATAATCAGAATGTGGTTTTGGCACGTAAAAAACGCATATTTTAATTAATTTTAATTAATCGACCATTTTCATACGTTCATCGCCGTATAGTATGTTGTAGAAGAGACGGCGACGAAAGTTGGCACATTTTTCAATATCATCAAATTGATCAGTCAATTAATCAACCAGTCAATCAATCAGTCGCTCAGTCAATCAATGAAAAGCGGGTGCAAAGCGCCGGTGTTTTGTCTTCTGAACTCAATGCCTTGCCTGTTGGCGTTCTGCTTCGACGTTCTATAAATCTCACACAGTATTCGTCCCTTTCTGATCCTCCTCGTGCTTTTCTTACTTACCTCACTCACGTATCTGTTCTTTTTTTTTCGCCTGTCACGGCACAATTATCTCCATTTTTCTGTGTCACTGAACGCCTATAGAAGTTTTCATACGATTATTAACCAGTTGGCAAAGCGTATTTAACGAGTCATCCATTGAAGTATGACAGCCAAGAGGGAGGGCAGATGAAAGGATGTTTGCACGCGTCACATAGTGTTTATACCTGCATACGGTTATCTACCAGTAGTTAAGCTTCGCTTAATGCACTTCATGACTTGCAATATATAACAGCAGCGGATGCAGAGATAGAATGAGTAAACCTTCGTAGCTAGGGTGAACTCCGCCATTCTCAAGTGATAGCGCTAAGCTCTTTCGTATGGCCTGCGCCTATGGGGATTAACAAGAAGCGGTGATTATAGATTTTTATCCGTACGAGAAACCTTTAATAAGCTGCGATTCATTATGTCTTCCCAACATTTCCTACAAAGGTGTTTTTTTCTTTGTAACCATGCATGCGTACATGAATAATTCTATTTGACTATTGTCCTATACAAATTTCACTTACGAGCGAAAGCCAAACCACGCGCTTTTTTCGCCTCTGATTTGTCTTTTGGAGTATTTTAACGTTCCAAGACACAATTATTATTTTTTTGTTTTGCAGTTGCTCTTCTTGATTAAAAAGAGCAATCTCACGCTTCTAGCATTATGGTCTCTAGCGGCGTACGTGTATTACACAGACCACCAGTGATCAAAAAGAGCGCCTTGTAGATCTTATTCGGAGAAGCGTCCGAAAGAGCATGCCGCAATCATCGGTCTCTACAAAAGCCGCCGTTCCTTTCCTACGGTCAGCGGTCAAAGCCATGGATACTAGAAAAAAACAACTAAAAGTAGATAAAAGGGGCCCCCACCGTCCCACCTGCACAACGCCAATCAGTGTGGATACCAATGTCGTTACGCGCGATACTAATCTAACAATAAATGGTGCCATCACTAAACCACCGACTAACAAGATATATAATCACGTTCAGATTGAAATGGAACACGAACCGAGTCACAACAACGGGAATGGCTCTTATGACTCCGCCACTGAGCCGTATAATCCGGTTTGTAGGGTGTCATGGGGGATGGCCCGTACGCTACGATGACCACGATGCCGATATCGTTTGTTCTTGCAGTGTCTAGAGACGGTGATATCATGTCGCGGTGTTTGTTTACAACGTATGCTTTAAAAAAATTAAATTATGGGGTTTTACGTGCCAAAACCACTTTTTGATTATGAGGCACGCCGTAGTGGAGGACTCCGGAAATTTCCACCACCTGGGGTTCTTTAACGTGCACCTAAATCTAAGTACACGGGTGTTTTCGCATTTCACCCCCATCGAAATGCGGCCGCCGTGGCCGGAATTCGATCCCGCGACCTCGTGCACAGCAGCCCAACACCATAGCCACTGAGCAAACACGGCGGGTACGACGTATGCTTGTTACAGCGAAGTTGTTAGTGCAACTAAAAGCTAAAAGTGCTTTCCGGAGAGACATCACAGACAGACAGACAGACAGACAGACAGACAGTACTTTGTAAAACTTGCTGTAGAAGTTTGAGGACCTGAAGCAATTAGTATATAAGCCACCAAAGTGATCAACGACGCGCTCATTGGAACAAGCCTCACATACAGCAAAAATACAAAACCAGACGATAGAGGTACGAAAACTATAAAACGAATATAACGATAATTTGGAAAAGATACACTGCACATTGCACATCATTTCTGAGGGGATATATATATATATATATATATATATATATATTTATCTATATGCGTGTGTGTGTGTGTGTGTGTGTGTGTGTGTGATTTCTTCGTACAGTTTGAGCCATATAGGTCCGTTAGGGGAGGCGCATGAATAAAGGATTATGCAGATTGCACGCACTGTGGTATTGTTAATTTCGCAGAGAGCTTGCCTACCTATATTACATTTAGGTTCTGTGACGTGCTACTAGATGTTGCGACGTGTTTGAGTAAGGCGAACAATTGTTCGTGTGACCACGTAGAAGATAGTATGACGCTGACCGCGATGGTGATGGCATGGCCAAGGCAGCACGCCGGCTGATTAATTGTATTTATTTGACTTCGATGTAGAAACATTTCTGTCTCGTTACAACCTGTGAAGATCGCAACGCCTTTGCGATGTAACATAGTCTTTTTAATTCGAAGGTTTTATGGGCCAGAACCACGATATGATTATGAGACACGCTGTAATGGGAGATCCCGGATTAATGCTGACCACCTGGGCTACTTTAACGCGCGCCCAATGTCCGATACACGGGCGTTTTCGTTTTCGAACAAGTCTTCCTGTTCTGCAACCGTCAACCTTTGGTCGTCATTTGAATGAAAGCAGAGTTACGAAGCAGTAGTTTACCATTTTATATTTACTTAGTGTTGCACTTTATTGTCTTTCTAGAGGGCAATCAGTTTTAGGAAGGACCCACCGCAGAATCTGTGACATGTTGTGCTGAACGGCCCAGTGGCGCTTAAAATTTCATCAGAACTGAGCTGCTATTCACAAACCACGTTCGAACACACACCCGCCTGCAGTGGTCTTCAGTCAAAATCTCATGCAGTGTTCCACTTCATGTTGCAGGGGACTGCAGACGGACGGCGCCCTACCCAAGTCAAGTTCACTTCGGTCTGGTGCTCCCTGGCCCGTTGTTGTGAGTGCTGATCTTTACTCCTTCTTATCTTAACTAAGTGTTTAATTTTTCTTAGCATAACTATCCCGGTATGGTAGTGTCTGTGACTGCTGCATCTGCGAGACAGGCGGGCACATTAGGATTTTTACCTCCCCCTCCTCTCTCTCCCCAGCGTAGGGTAGCAAACCGGATCTTCCCATCTGGTTAACCTCCCTACCTTTCCTCTTTCTTATCGCTCTCTGTCTTTTTACTCCTGTTTAGCGGTCCGAGCCAAAGTTGAGAGAAAGGGGGCAGAGAAAGTGGGAGCAGGTATCGCGTGCGACGCCATCTTACGTCACAGCGTCGGCTGGGGAGCAGCACACTAGAACAATAGATAAAATGCATGCCGCAAGGCTGAACGCACTCAGTCGCGGTTTGTTCGGGAAGATTGAAATTAATAGTGAAACCTAAAACAAAAACCTTCTTACGTCTGGCGAACGGTTCACAAACACATTCAGAAAACACAGTGCAGCTACCAGTAGGTGAAACCAGCTGAGAAATTTTTGGGATCGCGGGGAAAAAAATTCGCAGTGAGTGTGAGGCCTCAAATCGAAAGCTGTGGTGGATTTGTCTCGGTACGACTGCGACATAGTTCATTTAAATTTCGGATTCTGTGATAAAGTTCGCCTGAACATATACCTTCTTCGTCAATTTGATGCTCGGATACTTATGCGGTCGCCTAGCGCTGTGATGGAACGGAAGCCGTAACATGGTCAAATGCGACATGTAAGGCAGGATAGGGAAAATATTTCCCTACATAATATGCACACGTACACAGTCAGAATAATGCAGAACAATTAACACGTGATGTGCAAGGTGCTGCTAACGTTGGGTCTTCAGAAAACTGTTATAATACGATTCTTGAAACGCAAATAGAAAAGTCGGCCATATAATGCGGATGCTTAATAAACCAGAAAAAAGAAAACGAGATAAGACGGGTAAAAGTGATGGGAACGAAAAAAAAACATGATGGCGACGGCGCCTTAAAGTTTCTGCATTAGCTATTCGTGACATCGCAAATTTTAACGATTAACAATCACGTTCTCACGTCACGCTCTCACAATCACGTTCGGCTTCTGGAAAATTTTCTTGCACGAAAAGAACCTGCCCGAACAAGCGCAAGTACGCTAATATAAAGGGAACGATGACGTCATCGGTTCCCTGATTTTGGCGCGAAATTCAAGAGGCAAATTTGCCCTTAATTGTATCGGCTAATAAAAATTTTCGCCCCCGTGAACTATCGGCTAGTGTAGAGTTACTAAAAAATTATCTATCACTCCAATTTTTTATTACATTTCTCAAAGCTTCGTTTACTGGGCTTAACTGCATACCATTTATATTACACTTGGTGGGACCCGTTTCTGTGGCTTCTGCGGCCCAGTACGAGGTAGCAGGTACGATTCCCAGCCGCGACCTCTAATTCACGCCGGAGTCGGAATGCCAAAACGCTTTCTGCAGTGCCACACTCTCGGTCCACGTTAAAGAACGTCGGGTAGTCGAAATTAATCCAAAGTTCGCCCCCTCCTGATCCCCTGAAAGCGCTTATCAAATTCTGTCAGTTTCTTTAGTACGCTAAACCCGATTTAATTTTTGGTTTTCAGCCGTGAACCTGACGTTTCCTGTTATATATATATATATATATATATATATATATATATATATATATATATATATATATATATATATATATTGCAGCTATAACGGTATTCCCTGCCTTCATTTGCAAGGAAACATAAGCTCTGGGCCTGCTTCGTAATTCGGTCGCCTGTGGGCGCAGAGAGTCTAACTCAGGTCTTTTAAAACCCGAGAGTTTTCTTTAGCCTGCAAAACACTGTCGCGCAGGAACACTGCTTAAATACAATAACCCATAAGGACTCTATACATTGTTCGACGGTTAACCTCCCTGCCTTTCTCATCTCTTTTATCTCTCTCTCTCTCTCTCTCTTCGACGGAGGTCGTAAGTCGCCCTCCTCCTCGCTGGAACGCAAAGAATGGCGTTCAAAATGTGTGGCAATTTTTTACAGCGACCACCCAAGAAATATTCGTGCACTATATTCATTCTGGGGCGGCATCGGGGGAGGGGGGGGGATGGTGGCTGTGCGAACCGTACTTCCATTTCACAGAAAAAAAAAAGGAATGCAGGCATAATAATAAAGGCCTGGAAAAGGAAGACTCGGCGTCCATAAGCCTCACGGTCTCTCTGCAGTACTTTTTCTTACGTAACGATCGAATGCATGCATGTCCTACGCGGCCCGCTCCCCTCTGCGCAATAATACGTCGATGCGTTCACAGAAGTATGCGTCCACACGCAACACATACCCCAAGGCGAACGCGAATGACAAGCAAAGACCAACCGAAACAGAACAGGTGATGGAAAGAAAAGATAGGAAGAAAAATGAAGTCAAAGAAGCAGAGAAGGGCGACTAGGAAGTCTGCGTTGTAGCCGGCGCATTGCAAACGTCCGCGCGCGGAAGCATGAAACGCGATGCGTTCCGCATTTTCGCTCGTATTACTGGTACCCGCGAAAGCGCCCCTTGTGCACTTGAACATCGATGGCGCGATCACGGTTGGTTTTAATTTCGGGGTGATGAGAATTCGGATAACGCCCCGGCGAAAACGCTATGAGGACATTGCGGTCTGCTCCTGGACGACTCGAATATTCTGCGGAGCCGTGATGGATGGTACGAAGTTCTCCGCACTTACCTACTACTGAGAGATTATATTTAGGCGTCTGCGAACGCTTTAACACCCCGAAAGCTGTTACTGCTAGCAGCGGTGTGTACTGCACATTACGTACATTAGGCAAATACTGCGCCCCACATTAGTACGGTATATGCTGATTTTATTATTAAAGTCTAACTGGTGCACGTTATCACTATCCATAAAAAAAAAATTTCAAGCAGTGCCAAGGTTCACTGACGAACTAAACTTGATCAAGGGAGGTATAACAACAGGGCCCGTATTCTCGAAAAGGCTCTTGCACTATAGAATTGTTAATAATAATAATAATATTTGGGGTTTTACGTGCCAAAACCACTTTCTGATTATGAGGCACGCCGTAGTGGAGGACTCCGGAAATTTCGACCACCTGGGGTTCTTTAACGTGCACCTAAATCTAAGCACACGGGTGTTTTCGCATTTCGCCCCCATCGAAATGCGGCCGCCGTGGCCGGGATTCGATCCCGCGACCTCGTGCTCAGCAGCCCAACACCATAGCCACTGAGCAACCACGGCGGGTTATAGAATTGTTCGTAAGAGCTCATTCCAGCCAATCCTGATGCTGAACATATCATTAGATAAAGCGGCCAGCCAATAGGGAAAAATCACTTAAAAACGAAAATCTGTTAATTCTGTTGCAGGTGTCTCTGTAACCAACGATTCGACAAGTCCCTACCTCCCTCGTTCAACCACTCTTGCTCTTTGTGCACCATAATGTTACTCAGAGAATAAACAACATGGTTAAGGGGACTAATCAGAGCTCCTACTCTGATCCTACATTGCGCTTGATGCATAAAACAGGGACGTTTAGAATAGGGGTCTAGAGCTTAGGGCGTCCCCCAACAAGCGACCGCTTTGCGTTCGCGGTCTGCCCCGCCCGGGAAAGTGCTTTAGGATAGAGTTCCCGGCCTACGTCGGTGTGAGGCGATTGTATCGACGCGTTCCTGCACGCGGAAGGAAAATGAAAATCAAATGACAGAGAAAAAAAAAGAAAACGTGAAATAATGCACTCCGTAATATTTTACAGGGTGAAAATTATGCCAGAGAGTTTATTATTTTCAATAATTTTTCCCCAACCATTGAGATTGACGACGCAAAGCCGGTTTGCGCCGCTTAGGGCACCCACGCTATTTCTGAAATTTAGCGTTGGGGGCGGGCGGGCAAACCCAAACCCAAGGACACCGTTTGGGTTCGGCGCACGCGCCGTAGCCAGAGGCTAATTGTTAGAGGCCCCCTATCCTTGGGGGGCCCCTATCCTAAAACAGCCTTATAAGCACGACCATTCCTTGGGGACAAGTTAAGCCCCCGAAGGGGGCATGCTTTTTCAAAGTGTGCCGCACAACGCGAGCAGAAGTGAAAGAAGGCACCTCTTGCATAACGCGTGAGCAGCCGATCTAGACGCCGTCTGTCTGTCTCAGGTTGATTGCACGCGCCAGCCTTCATACACAGTGGCAGCCTATAAGAGATGAGATGCGGTACGCGTGTCCAATGCGGTCGCGGGGCGCGCGCGATACGAATCAATCGTTCCGGTGTTTCGCCGGCGCACGTACAGTTGCTCATCCGGATCGGCATACGAATGGATGCCTATACGGCTCGTCGCGGATTGCAGTCGGCCAGCCCGGTGGCGCTGCCGGTCGGGTCACCCCAAACGAGAGCGCGGAGTGAGACGGATGGATATATCACGCAAGACGAGCCGGTCATGCGGACTTTTAATACGACCCCGTAAGCTCGCCCGATGACGCCGCCTCTGACGCACGGGCGCTGTTGCCGTCTGTTGCTCCAGGCGAGTTTCCTGCCAACGTTACCAGGGGGAAACGTGGCGCTAGTGTCTACGGGAGCTGCGAGCAGGGCAGGTCCGCCGGCATGGGAACGATTGGTAGTGCGTGGGTTTGCCTAGAGATTGGCGTTCTGGCTTCGAGCAGCTTTTGTGACTCGGCGAATTGGTCATTTTCGGCGTAACATTAAAGTTGTAGATGCGACAACTCGCAGTGATTACATCGGTACACAGAGTATTCTTGCCTTCGTGCGTTTAGGCAAACATGAGTGCTCAGAAATATAGGCATATGAGGGCGGATAAAGCGCAATAAATGAACCCACAAGAACGTTTTAAAAGACACTCACGATAACTAGACAAAATCCATGTAAACAAATCATACCCATGTATACGCGTTATCCCTGTGGTAGCTCAACAATCGCAGCGTCACAGCTTTCCCTAATATGGCTTGCGAGCGGCGTCAGAGAACACCAAGTAGAAATAAAGACGACGATATCAAGGGGCCTTGTGGTCGTTTTAACCATTTTCTATGGCGGCGTTCACACCGGCGACTGACGAACTACTCGCGGCTGCCAGTGTTCACACCGGCGAGCGGGACCTCCCCGTCGCCACACCGGAATGGCTCGCGATTATTGTCATTGACGTCTGCTCGCTGTCAACCACGGCCACGTAAGACAACCACCAGCGTATTCTGACGTAGTTCTCCCACGCGGCTGATTGGTTCATCAGCTTTGCGACTTCGGTCGCGGAACTGAAGAATCAGTCAGTGAGCTACCTGGGAAAATTCGTCGATCTTTAATCTAACCGACCAATTGCGACCGTCGCTTTAGTCGCCGGTGTGAATGACGCTTGCTTGTCCTTCGTTCCTTCTTGTGCCATTCGCGAGTCGTACCAGGTAGAACTCTAGCGCTGGAATCGGTTAGCTACCGTGGGGATTGTTCTGATCGTCTTGACGCCTTTATGAATGTCCATCGTGTTCTCTGGCACCGTCTACAAGCCACGATAAGCCAAGAAATTCAACAATACGTTTTCACCAGTTTTTCTCCAGTATTATTTTTTCACCTTGCTGCGTGACAACAGTGTTTGCGCCGACCAATCCCGGCACTCCTCTGCTCCTGGAATGTTTCCACTGCTCTGCGCCATCTCCTTTTAATGTTTCAGATGTCCTTCTCATGATCCGGAGTAGCCTACGACCAACTGGCGTATTCAAACGTACTCTTACATAGATTCTATGGGCTGGCTGTCGCTCACGCTCTTGCTAGGCTATCATCGAACATTACCTTACAGTCTTTCGCATAATGATCTTCCATCCTACCCTTCGATATGCCTCCAATATCCCGACGCTGAGTTTAATGCCTCAACATGCTTATTGAAGTGCGAGAGCCTTATTGGAAAGGCCATTGTTGGCGTACTCGATATGCTGGAGCGAATTTTCAGCTGTGAATAGTTTAACAAACCAATTTCTTATTACGCGCAGTTAATTAATACAGTATTTAAGCTGTGACTGGAACAACATTTCCTAGACTTTTGTATTTGTTTTTCTACATATGTACTCTCTATGTCCATAAATAAATGTCAGCAATTAAGTGACATTAATTGGAACACGTATTAGTTTTCCTTTATGTGGAACTGCAGTGTTTGGGCAATGCAGGATTAAAGAACTCGTGCGCGCCGCGTTACGCCGTATACACCGCGCACACTCGGCACGTGTCACCCTAGAGGTGTGCAAAAAAAAAAAAGAAAATCGATGCCCCCCCCCTCCCCCCTTCTACACGAATCTGCAGCTCCCTTGTTTCCCCACCCGTCCTCCTCCTCCCCACCTGTCCGTCATCGTCCGTGCTTTTCTTTGCAGTCTCTTCTTTTGCGCCTCCCCTGGCGGTCCCGGGGCCCGCGCCGCCAGGCGCGAACCCCGTGCGCGCATAAGCACACGCCCCGCTGTTACACTCGGCCGGGTTTTTTTTCCCTGTGTGCGTACGGCAAACAGTGGCCGCAGTGCCAGCTCGCCCGCACGTCTGCGATACTGAACGAGTGCCTTGCAGAGGCGCTTGTATACACTACGTGCAAGTCTCGTGCGACGACGGAGCGAGGGAGGTGTATAGCGAGTACGGGCTGTGCCAGGAGCGAGGCCCCCGCGGAATTCTATATACGCCGAGCACGGTGAGCGTGTTACACGGGGGGCAGCACGGTAAACAGAGACGGTGTTAGCGTGTAGCCGGGAAAACACGCTTGCTCCGCGAGGGTACACACTGTCGCGGCAAGAAGTATAAGTGAATTGATTATGACATCCACAGCGCGCGTGTGCATGTCTGAGCGTTCCCGCGCGCTCCATATAGCTGTATCACGCGCGCACGTCATCGCCAGACTGCTTTTATAATATGATTGTAACGTATAAACGTTGTGGTCCGCTGTTAAAGGAGACACACCGAAGTGCGCCCTCAGTTGGCTGGTGCTCTATACCTGCGAGCGTCGGCTGAAGCTGTGCCAGTTCAGTGCAGATGCGTATGCCTCGCAGGTCCTCCTCGCCACGTATACTTCAGTAGAAGACAAGTGAACACTGTGCTAGTACCGAGTGGCACGTTGGCGCTATTTTTATACAGTTAGTATTATTGGGGTTCCTAGAGTGCGTTTTCCGGTGTCTATTTTATTTCATTTTTTTTATTTAGAACATACCGCAGGCCTACAGTAGGCCCAAGCAGGAGGGGCGAATACATAATATATGCAAAAAGAACAGGATTAGCAAAATTGAAAAATGTTAAATACAAGTTGTAACACAAAATACAACAATAAATACAAGGCTCAGATGCAAAATACAAAAAGTAAACGTAGAAATAAATGGCTCTCAAATTAAATGCTGTGAAGAAAACATTGAGTCAAAAGAATCAGCTCTGGTTAAAAGATCTGGCGGACACCTGTTCCACTCCTCAATGGTGCGTGGAAAAAATGAGTATTTAAAGGCGTTAATCCTAGCTCTGTAAGGGGTTTCGTGTTTCGATTATTTCGTGTTTGGCGCGTAGTGTTAGGTTTAAGGAAGGGGTCTGCATTCATAGACAGTTTATGGTTTTTTAGTAAGAAAAGTAGTTTCAGTCTTTGAATTTTCCGGCGCAGCTGTAATGTTTCAATACCGTGAGTTCGCATGAGGGTCGTTGGTGAGTCAGTTACACGATACTTTGAAAAAATAAAACGGACGGCTTTGCGTTGAATCATTTCAAGGGCCTCGATGTTACGTTTAGTGTAGGGATCCCAGACGGTGCACGCATATTCTAGTGATGGCCTTATTATTGAAAAGTAGGTTAATTTTTTAAGTTCAGGTGGGGCAAGTTTTAGTTTATGTCTAAGAAAGCAGAGTTTACGAAAGGCTGAGGAGCATACGTTTGATACATGTTTATTCCTGCTAAGATTTTTCGTTATTGTAACTCCTAGATACTTGTACTCGCTGACTTCGGTCAGAAGGTGAGATGAAATATTGTAAGGAAATGAGAAGGAAGCCTTTTTGTTAGTTATCGTCATGTATACTGTTTTCTCTAAATTTAGCTTCATGTCCCATTTATTACACCATGTATGTATGTTCTGAAGATTAGAGTTTAGTAAAACTTGATCATCTTGGCAAGTAATTTGGTGAAATAAAACGCAGTCATCTGCAAATAATCTAATTTGAACAGGGGTAGTTATAACGTTAGTAATGTCATTGATATATATCAAAAAGAGGAGCGGTCCGAGGACGCTTCCCTGTGGGACGCCTGAAGTGACCGGCAGGTGGTTTGAATAGCAATCATCAATACAAACAAATTGTGTGCGGTGAGAAAGGTATGAGGAAATCCAACGAATTATGAAATTAGGAAGACCAATAAGTTCAAGTTTGAAAATTAGTGTAAATAACATCAAAGGCTTTGCTGAAGTCTAAAAAAATAACATCCATTTGACCAGCGCTATTTAGTACACTTGCAAAAGTATGAATGACAGAAGTTAGCTGAGTGACAGTGGAAAAGCCTTCTCGAAACCCGTGCTGATGGGGGGTAAGTTCCTTGTTATCGTTTAGAAATGTAGTTATGTAGTTAGCTATGATATGCTCAGCAAGTTTGCAACATGTGGAAGTTATTGATATGGAACGATAATTAGCAATCAAGGCAGGATCACCCTTTTTCAGCACGGGCACAATTCGCGCTTTCCTCCAGTCGGAAGGAATGTTTCCTGTTTCAAATGATTTGCGGAAAATAACAACCAGGAACTCTGGGATGGCTTCTGCATAACGGCGCAAAAAAATATTTGGTATCCCGTCAGGTCCAGCGGACGCTTTAGTTTTGAGGTTGAGTAGCATGGAGAATACGCCAGATGAAGAAACAATGTCGGGGGTCGAGTTGGGAGACATGGTACTGGGTTGAACAAATAAACCATGATGGGAAAACGCACTCTGAAAATACTTATTGAATGCCTCAGAGATTTGCGATTTATCAGCAAGCTGCACACCTTGACATGAAATGCGCGTAATTGTTTTTTTCTTTTTCGATAAAAATTTCCAGAACTTATGTGGTGAGTCACGAAGAAAATTTGGCAGGCTATACTGAAAGTAATTTTGTTTAGCCTGGCGCAAAGCGCTTGTGAAGTTAGCCTGATGTATTGTAACTTTATTTCGACAGGCACCCCCACGCTTCAGTCGTTTGATTTTTCTTTTCAAATGTATTATTTCTCGCGTGATCCAAGGAGTTTTTTACACGTTTTCTTTGTTCTATTAGGAATGTAGTTATCAATGCAGTACGTACAGATTTCTTTAAATTTATGCCAGAGTTCATCAACATTAGTTCCTCGAAACATGTCAAGGTGTAAGCTGAAGTAGTCTAACACACTTTCATCATTAGCTCTGGAGAAGTTTTTCACGGAAATCATTTTTGCTGGTTCACTGTCGACATTTTGTTGAATGGGACAAGTAAAAACCACCATGCAGTGATCAGATAACCCAGTTTCAACTGAAACAGTAAAACGTTCTGTTTCTTGGCTGAGAAAGACGAGGTCGAGAATAGATGCAGCTTCACCGTGTATGCGCGTTGGGTGCTTAACTCCTTGTTGCAAATTATGAATCAGCATAATATCACACATGTATGAAGCATTTATGTCATTGTTTGTACTAGGGAAGGGACTATTCCAGTCAATTTTTGAGAGATTAAAATCACCGACAAGGTATATTTTATCACGGCGAAATTTAGACATGTGATCGGCCAGATCACATAAATATTGAGGTGGTGAATCAGGTGGTCTGTATACAGCAAAAAGCACAAACGATCTACCCCCGTACGACAGTTTTAAAGTCATACTTTCATGGTTAGCTATTTGCTGCAGCGTGTGTGCCTCTGTGTTTTGATTCACCAGGACCGCAACTCCCCCTCCACGTGTTGCTCTATCACGGCGAAAAACTTGATAAGAGCGGGGGAAAACAGTTTCATCATCAATATCATCTCTCAGCCAAGTCTCGGTTATAACTACGGCTTGTGGATTGTGAATCAACAAGATAGCCTCCAAAGGCTCCGATTTATTTACAACACTACGTGCATTTATATTAAGTAAGCGAAATTCCTTAACACGAGGTTGTGAAAGTCAGTCTTTGCTTTGATAACTGTTTTTATCACCGAGTTGAACTCTGCTGTTGTCGCTGTCATCCCAGGTGTAAAGCATTTTTTTCGATTCGCAGCTTGTCATTTATCAAGGTAACTTTTTTCCCTTCATTCCTTTCTGTTCTTGCGCTGTCCCAAAGTAATTTACGCTTCCTAAGTGTGTTTCGTGAATAATCGTTCTGTATTGAAATATTACTGCCTTTTAGTTTCTTGCAGTTTTTAAAGAGTTCTTGCTTTTCGTTATAGTCCTGGAAGAACACAATTACAGGGCGGTTTGTTGCCTTTTTGCCCAGCCTGTGTATTCTGCCCACAGAACTGCAAGATACATTAAGCTTTTCTGCAAAAACTTCAGTTAGAACCTTCTTTTTCAAGTCAGCCTCAGATTCCCCGGGTTTACTCCAAAAACAATAAGGTTTGAGCGGCGGCTCCTGTCTTCTAAATCAGTTATTTTCGCCTGGAGTTCATATATTGTTTGTTCTAGAGTGTCAATCCTGTTTGTCTGCTTCTCCAAGGCTGTAAACCTTAGTCTCATATCATTCATGAGTTTTTCCATATTGCTCTGTTGCTCTCTCAAAGCAGTCACTTCAGTGGCTAGGCCTTTTTGCCCTTTAAGTAATTCTTTCAGCATTTCACTAGTATCCGGACCGGGATTAGTTTCAACGTCTCCACATAGGAGCAGTTTGCACATACAAAAAGCATTGTAGGCAATTTCAACGAACTGCTGTGGGCACGGCAGGACCAGAAGACAGCGGCAATCACTTTTAACAGAACAGTAATCGGTACTAACCTGCACAAGGCAGAAGAGAAGCTTGTGCGACCACATGCCTACGCTGGTCCCGCCGCGCCCACTGAAGACAAATTCCTGTTGACGTTCTTTTAAAGGCGATTCGGACAAGGTCACGTGGTGGCTAGGTGGCGTTCCAGGCTTGATGTCACGCGGGAATGGACAATCAAAAAGAAGAGGCACCAAAGGTGACGGTGCAGCCAGAGAACACGTGTCGATTGCTGATCCATTTACTGCAGTCGTTGATGCGGCAGAACTGGGTAAGAAAACCTGCACAAGGCAGAAGAGAAGCTTGTGAGACCACATGCCTACGCTGGTCCCGCCGCGCCCACTGAAGACAAGTTCCTGTTGACATTCTTTTAAAGGCGATTCGGACAAGGTCACGTGGTGGCTAGGTGGCGTTCCAGGCTTGATGTCACGCGGGAATGGACAATCAAAAAGAAGAGGCTCCAAAGGTGACGGTGCAGCCAGAGAACACGTGTCGATTGCTGATCCATTTACTACAGTCGTTGATGCGGCAGAACTGGGTAAGAAAACCTGCACAAGGCAGAAGAGAAGCTAGTGAGACCACGTGTCTACGCTGGTCCTGCCGCGCCCACTGAAGACAAATTCCTGTTGACGTTCTTTTAAAGGCGATTCGGACAAGGTCACGTGGTGGCTAGGTGGCGTTCCAGGCTTGATGTCACGCGGGAATGGACAATCAAAAAGAAGAGGCTCCAAAGGTGACGGTGCAGCCAGAGAACACGTGTCGATTGCTGATCCATTTACTGCAGTCGTTGATGCGGCAGAACTGGGTAAGAAAACCTGCACAAGGCAGAAGAGAAGCTTGTGAGACCACATGCCTACGCTGGTCCCGCCGCGCCCACTGAAGACAAGTTCCTGTTGACATTCTTTTAAAGGCGATTCGGACAAGGTCACGTGGTGGCTAGGTGGCGTTCCAGGCTTGATGTCACGCGGGAATGGACAATCAAAAAGAAGAGGCTCCAAAGGTGACGGTGCAGCCAGAGAACACGTGTCGATTGCTGATCCATTTACTGCAGTCGTTGATGCGGCAGAACTGGGTAAGAAAACCTGCACAAGGCAGAAGAGAAGCTTGTGAGACCACATGTCTACGCTGGTCCTGCCGCGCCCACTGAAGACAAATTCCTGTTGACGTTCTTTTAAAGGCGATTCGGACAAGGTCACGTGGTGGCTAGGTGGCGTTCCAGGCTTGATGTCACGCGGGAATGGACAATCAAAAAGAAGAGGCTCCAAAGGTGACGGTGCAGCCAGAGAACACGTGTCGATTGCTGATCCATTTACTGCAGTCGTTGATGCGGCAGAACTGGGTAAGAAAACCTGCACAAGGCAGAAGAGAAGCTTGTGAGACCACATGCCTACGCTGGTCCCGCCGCGCCCACTGAAGACAAGTTCCTGTTGACATTCTTTTAAAGGCGATTCGGACAAGGTCACGTGGTGGCTAGGTGGCGTTCCAGGCTTGATGTCACGCGGGAATGGACAATCAAAAAGAAGAGGCTCCAAAGGTGACGGTGCAGCCAGAGAACACGTGTCGATTGCTGATCCATTTACTGCAGTCGTTGATGCGGCAGAACTGGGTAAGAAAACCTGCACAAGGCAGAAGAGAAGCTTGTGAGACCACATGTCTACGCTGGTCCTGCCGCGCCCACTGAAGACAAATTCCTGTTGACGTTCTTTTAAAGGCGATTCGGACAAGGTCACGTGGTGGCTAGGTGGCGTTCCAGGCTTGATGTCACGCGGGAATGGAAAATCAAAAAGAAGAGGCTCCAAAGGTGACGGTGCAGCCAGAGAACACGTGTCGATTGCTGATCCATTTACTGCAGTCGTTGATGCGGCAGAACTGGGTAAGAAAACCTGCACAAGGCAGAAGAGAAGCTTGTGAGACCACATGCCTACGCTGGTCCCGCCGCGCCCACTGAAGACAAATTCCTGTTGACGTTCTTTTAAAGGCTATTCGGACAAGGTCACGTGGTGGCTAGGTGGCGTTCCAGGCTTGATGTCACGCGGGAATGGACAATCAAAAAGAAGAGGCTCCAAAGGTGACGTTGCAGCCAGAGAACACGTGTCGATTGCTGATCCATTTACTGCAGTCGTTGATGCGGCAGAACTGGGTAAGAAAACCTGCACAAGGCAGAAGAGAAGCTTGTGAGACCACATGCCTACGCTGGTCCCGCCGCGCCCACTGAAGACAAATTCCTGTTGACGTTCTTTTAAAGGCTATTCGGACAAGGTCACGTGGTGGCTAGGTGGCGTTCCAGGCTTGATGTCACGCGGGAATGGACAATCAAAAAGAAGAGGCTCCAAAGGTGATGTTGCAGCCAGAGAACACGTGTCGATTGCTGATCCATTTACTGCAGTCGTTGATGCGGCAGAACTGGGTAAGAAAACCTGCACAAGGCAGAAGAGAAGCTTGTGAGACCACATGCCTACGCTGGTCCCGCCGCGCCCACTGAAGACAAATTCCTGTTGACGTTCTTTTAAAGGCGATTCGGACAAGGTCACGTGGTGGCTAGGTGGCGTTCCAGGCTTGATGTCACGCGGGAATGGAAAATCAAAAAGAAGAGGCTCCAAAGGTGACGGTGCAGCCAGAGAACACGTGTCGATTGCTGATCCATTTACTGCAGTCGTTGATGCGGCAGAACTGGGTAAGAAAACCTGCACAAGGCAGAAGAGAAGCTTGTGAGCTTAGATTTTATCTAAGAAGAAGAAGAAGCTTAGATTTTATCTTTCTGTCTATGGGGGGGGGGGGGGATCTAACCGTTTCCTCCACCAATGTGGGTCAGTGGGTGGCCCATGCTTTAATGGGTAGAGCATCGGGATACACTGCTCAGGAAATCGGGTTCAGAACCGACCGTTGGATCAACTTCAGTCACTGGGTATGGGCGATGGGGTATGGGCTATGGGGTATGCGCCATGCGGTATGGGCTATGGGGTATGGGCCATGGTGTATGGGGTATGCGCCATGCGGTATGGGCTATGGGGTATGGGGTATAGGCCATGGGGTATGTGGCGCTATTGTATTAACCTCTTTGGCTACAACTTGGGTCAGCAGTGCAAGGTTGAAGAGGAAGAAGACGACTGTCAACATTAATGCGATTAGCACATACCCCTAGCTTCTACGCTCTACTTCTACGCTCTACTTCTACAAACTCCCATATTCGGCTGCTGTGCCCTAGAAGCAATCTACGAGATTCTGCTTGTCTGCACAAAGTGTACATTGGCCACCGAGGCAGGGTGAGCCGACCACCATTTCGTCGATGAAATGAACCGAGTCGTCAAGCACTGGCTGCACGCGATCATGCAGCGGAGTCAGAAATTTGTGGACAGTAAACCTTCATAATCGCGCGACCTTCTGTTTCGTTAATTCCACAATCATAACAATCTTCATTGCGTATCATGCATGCCCAATTACAAACCCATCGTAAGAAAGCATGCTAATCGCATTATCGTTGCTAATCATCTCCGAATGATCGATACTCTAGCTTTATTTTTTCTTGTCTCAAGCGCTATAAACTTTCCCTGCACTTGGCGCTTTTACACGCTGCTCCCGCCACACCCGCAGTGCAAAGCACGCTACCGACGGTGTAATCAGCTGATTGCGTACGGCAGGCAAGCGGGAAAAGCATGAAGAGCACCAAAAAGAGCAGGCGTGCGACTGCACGGCAAAGGCGCGCTAGCACATGGATCGGAACTAACATCCATGGACCGATTGGCAGCTTTTACCCTGGTGACGTCACGTTAGTGGCGCCACGAATCCTGAAGAAAGGGACCGGAGAATACCGCATAGCGGCACGCTTTTGTGTTTCGAGTCATCGAAGGTTGTAAAGAGCTCCTACAAGGTTCTGCGGGACACACGTGACCAGCTTCTATGATATTGACTGACTTCCGCGAATATTTCGACTAACCATTGCCACTGACGGGGCCCCGTGCACTTGGCGGTGGTGCCTGTATGACATGTTTGCTCGGTATGTCGCCGAACCGAATGTGTATACATGGCGTGCATCCTTGGTCGGGAAAGTGGCTACGACGCCGATCGTCGTATAACTACGGGTTACGGTGTCTTGAAGCGAGCCGTTCTTTCAGAGACTATCATACTGCTGTACAAAGGAAGGAAGCACTTGTGTCCTGCAGTAAAAGTGCTTTCTAATAAGGAACGCGTGCGTCCAGGTGTGTTCACTGCGATGAAGAAGAGGCATGCCGATGCTTTAGACGTCCCCCATTTGATCTGTACTGTTTTTCTAGCAAGAAAGAAAGCCCCAGATGCTTTCCGTATTAGATACATGCGCGGAAATAAGGAGTCTACGGTTGCTAGTGTCTTCAAGCAGCTCCCTGGGCGCTCGTGTCCGCGATCCCTCCAAAAAAGATATCATATGAAACATATAGTACTTATTCAATAATACCGTATGACCATGTGAAAACATGAAGAATATATGTTCATATGAAATTTTATATATATATATATATATATATATATATATATATATATATATGTATATATAAAAGGTACATTCTTTTATATGATGTGGTTTGTGATTCGATGAGATTCTTTAACAGGGCTGTTTCGCCGTCATCGAAGATAAATTCGGCGAACGTCGCGGTCGAGTGCAATTATCCAATGTATATGACTTGATATCTCGCGGTATTCTGTGCATGATGCGTTTGTGAACTGGCATTGGTCATTCTACATCGGATATTGCTTGTTGCTGTCACGTTGTGCGCGTCCCTTCATTCGGTTCATCCCTGAGCTTGTATTAAACGTTAACCCGCTCGCGTTACCCATTCATGCTCGCACGCGTAATGCGAAGACGTGGTATCGTTCCCCTCCTGCGGCAAGTTGTTTTTTTCATCCACTTTCATTGCCATTAATTTACCATTTAGTTAATTCAATTAGTAAGTACAAGTGGTTTTTTTCCGGTGTTTCCCTTGGTGTTTTTGTTTGCTGGTTTCTCACGATATGGCCGAACTGATATACGGATTTGCAGTACGGCCGTGCACATATCGCGCGTGGGACTCCGCAAACGAACCCATATCCAAGGGTTCCGTTGTCGTCGATTAGTCCTATCCCTCTGCGAACGCACTAACCCCTTCCGCAATATTGCTTTCCGGGTGTGCGGGCATATCCTGCGAGCGAGCGTCTCGCATCATTGCTTTCGGGCGCAGCCGGAGGCGGCGGTGGCGCCACCGCCTGGCCACTCTCGGCAGTAATGGCATGTTTACGCCGCACGCGCCCTGACGCTGCGAAGGGCGGGCGGCGCGAGGCAGCACCGAAGCCGGAAATCGACTCGACGCCATCGCGCCGCCGTTGTAGCAGGCAGCACAATTGACGGAAGAGAGGCGCCCTCCGGAAATGGAGTCGAGTCTGTTTTGTCGCGTGCCCGGGCATGCGTACGAGCATCGCATTGTTATACGGTCGAAAGCTAATAACGCAGTCGCGCGCTTTCCCGATCTGATCGCTTATCCCTCCAGAAATATTTTGTTTTGTTCGTTCGCGATACGTTGTCGTTTGCTTTGTAATATTGGGAGCCGTTTTCTGACGCCCGTGGTACCACGCTGAGCCCCCCATATTGAGGTTAAAGCTCAACTCGCTTCATTAGGCAGAGGGCATGGCCTCGGAAACAGGTGGCGTTATCGCTCCGTTACATGTGCGTTGCTTACTGCGCCCATTCTCCTTCTGGTACTACGACTGCCTTCTGTCGTCGTTTGCACGTCATGTTTCACGCACTATTACCGGTAGAAAAAGAAAGTGGGAGATGTTCGCCATCGCTTACCCTATGAACAGCTACCGCAGCCTCGTCTCGCTACTGAAGTGCTCCTGTACACCTAATGCTTGGGTGCCTACTTTATTACCTCGTCAGAGCTGGCACGTGTACTGCAGGGTGGGCGATTTGGCGTGTAATATTTAGTCTGACTACGTTTTATTGCAATCAACTACACACAAAGAGAAAAATATGCTACATTATAAAGGCGGTCGTTCTCAAGACTTGGGTCAAGAAATCAACGCTATAGGTACCGCTTCCACAACCGCACAGATACAATAACGCGGAGAGCGTTTTTTTTTTTTTTTTTGAACAAGTACATATACGATGTAGTAGGTGCCTAATAAATAAAATTATTGAATTACCACTGGCTCAGCCTAAGCCATGGTGTCAACGCGATGCGGTGCGCCGGCGGCAGGTCGCGCGGAAGCTGCCATAGTTCGGATATCTTTCGGACAGGCTTACTTCTACGGTCGGGACGAAAGTCAATGTTAAAAGTGTTTTATACATCAGTCACTTGTCATGAGGCTGAGTTGTCCGGGGGAGGTGGGGGTTGAGGGGCGGCCGCTGCAAGAGACAGACGCGCGTGCCCACAGTGCCGGAAAAATCCCAACGGCGATCTCCCCGACCCTGGAAGGTTCAAGGATCTAGGAAAGTGGAAAAGACAAAACGCACGGCTCAAACAAGCCGCGGCTCGCGGGCCAGCTGCGCGTCGTAACGAACGCTCCGCGACGGCGGGAAACAATGGAGAGCGCGCGCGCGTGGCCTACGTGCGCGCAGGACCACGAAACGAGGGCGGCGGACGCCTGCAGGAGGAACGCCGATCGCTCGCGTCGCCGATGCAGCGGCGACGACGAGGACAGGCCACGCATGCACGCTCGCGGTAACGACGACCCCGATTTCTCGGGTCAGCGATAACGGTGACAGGGCTATGAAAAAAAGGGGTTTGCAGCGAGAAAGTGAGCGAAGCGGTGCGCATCGCGGCGTTAGATGGTTGAGGGAAAGTTCCGGGGATCGGGCGACGGTTATTCGTTACTGCGACTCCTTCGGGGTACCTCGTCAGGCGAGGCTGAAAGGGGGCGCCGCTTTTCCCGGCGCTCTCTTACCTGGCGATAGCGGGTCGTGATTGGTCTTCGAGCTGGTTCGCGGAGGCCTCTTGTCTGAAGACTCTTGTGCGTCACGTCCGCCTCCGAGATGTGAAGTCCGCCAGAGAATTGTGCACAAACAATCGACGATGATTGTCAATGTGATCGAATAGCGTAATGCTTCTAGAAGCTATAGTTCGCTTTATTAAAAAAAAAAGAAAGATGCTAAGAAGAGAGACGAAGGAAACGCGAGTGTTATGTTAGTTTGACTCCTTCGGAACCATGTTCCTCGAAGACGAAGAGCTACCGCTTCCTGGTGCTTTTACGTGGCGAAAACAATCTATGTTTGGTGTTCAAGTTGGTCCATGAAGGCCTCTTCTCTGAAGCCTCTTGCGCGTCATGTCTGCCTCCGAGATGTGTAGTCACGCAGAATATTAATTGCGATAGCAAGTTATGCGCCTCCCCGCGTATTCGACCGATCATACTACAGCTTTCCTGCAGCGCTTCGAAGCCTATGTAAGACAGCAGCTAAGCGCTACTGCGAACAGGAGTGGAGATTAGCGGCGATAATGAAACCCATCTTTAGTATTCAGACATGCTTATTCACGTAATACAACTTTAAAGCTGTCTTGCTCACACAGCCTTAGTAGGACTGCAAGAGCGCTCCTAAACGACCAACCGAATATGCCATTAATATGTGCACTGGTTCCTGTTATCCTGTCTCACTCTCCGCGATAGCTCAGTGGCTATGGTGGGAGCACGAGGTCGCGGGTTCACTTACGAGTGAACAGCAGCATATCGATGGAGGTGAGGAGGGGGGACAGGCATAACATGTTCGTGTACCGTGCACTGGATGCACGTTAAATACCACCTCGTCAAAATTGACCCGAAGTCCCCCAACGGCATGCCCCATAAACACAGCGTGATTCCGGCACGCATAACTCCAGAATTCAATTTGTTTTATTGTCTTGTCTAAAATCGAAGCATTTTGCGTGGTGTCACAAGGGAGATCACGCAGAAAAAGAAGGTACAAGAATGAAAAGAAATGTTGAAAAGGACCCAAAGGTGTACACCGGAATCTCCAAGACAAGCGCCCTCATTTGCCGAGTACATGCTACATGTGGCATGTAGCAAATGTTACGCGACGAAGCGCCTCGCCCGCTTCGCCATTGCTCATTGCCAGCTCAAGTTGGTCAGCGTATTTCATTATGGTTACACCTGAAGCGGCGACTGACGCGCTAGGTCGCGCGTCGTGCTCAAAAGTTGAAACACAAACAATGTTGGAACTACTCCAATGCGTTGTTTCGTTTCCAGGTTCACTTGCATTTGTAACAGCGGCTTAAAGGCGTACATACACTTGGGACTACTCCATGTTTAGAAACCAGCTACAGAGCTAATACATGTCGCACTTCCATATATAATACCGCGTAGAAGATGTTAGTTGCTGTTCGGGTTTCCGTTTTTGAGCACTGTCTGTCACCAACACCATGCACGAGAAAGAAGTCAACTTACAAGTCCTTTCAGTTGGGGTTTTTTTTTCTTTTCTTTTTTTTTGCGGAAAGCCTTTAGTTCTGTGCTTCTTTATCGACCTTGCGGCCACAGGCTTGCGGATTGCGGATGTGTCCGTGGTCCCAAGAACTTCCCGCAACGGGTAGCCGTATGGCGAGAGAAATTGGATTGCGATCATCATCAACAGCAGCAGCACAGCAATTCGATTGGATTGGATAAACGTTATTAAAGGTCCTGCAGGACGCGCGTCAGCGCGCAGCGGGCGTCTCCCACGCAGGGACCGACAGGGAGCACCTGGCGGCCGCTGCGCGGACCTTCTGTACGGCCCTTCGCTGATCTTGTAGGAGCGGGCTTCGTAGGGTCTTGTCCCACTTGTCCGAGGTAGAGTCCGGCGGAGCGTTTCTACACTCCCAGAGCATGTGTGAGAGTGTCACCGTGTCCCAGCATGAGGGGCACGCGTCGTCGGGGTAGACGTCCACGTAGTAGATGACGTGTACCGTGGCGGGGTTGGGATAGGTATCTGTCTGTAACAGGCATAGCGTTAGCGTATGCGCCCTGCTGTGTTTGGGGTGCGGGGGCGGAATGAGACGTCGTCCCAGGTAAAAGTGTTTAGTAGTGGTTTCGTTGTACGTTACTGGGGCGCCCCTGTTCGCCTCCGACTGGTCGAGATGCGGGTGCCCGGCGGTGACGGCGCGGTCGGAAAGCGCGCGCGCAGCTTCTAATAATAGCGCGACCCACTGTGCGGGAGTTAGCCAAGAATTGGTGCCAATTAGGAGATATTGATCATTGCCTGAAAGCATAGCATACACTTTGGTAGAAACGATTATACCAAGGTACATCGCATATAACAATGGACAATAACTGTAACGATATAACTGTCCTTGAAACGAAAAAAGAACCCTTAAAGAGAGAGAGAGAGGAAAGGGGAAAGGCTGGGAGGTTAAGCAGAGAAAAGGATCCGGTTTGCTACCCTACGCTGGGGAGAGAGGGGAGGGGGAGGTAAAGTGGTAACAAAGTAGAGATAAGGAAAGAAAGGAGCATAGACGCACAATCACAATCGGTCACTGTCACCGCGTACTGTCTTAAAGGTAGAGCAAAAACATGCCTACGTCGCAAAACTGATACCTAGGCGAACTGGTATAGGGCCAGATATGTCGCATTGCGAAAAACGTGATGACGCAAGACACGCGTGGCGTCGTCCTAGAGTTTGTGTAACGCGCGCTACTACATTGTCGGAAATGGAGCAGCTATCCGAGGCTGTGTGGCGTTGGACTGTTTTGCACGATGTGGCGAATTCGATTCCAATCAACGACGGCTACATTCCGTTGGAGGCGGAATGCAAAAAAAAAAAGAGCTCTTGTGTGCCGAGCTTCGGCCCTCAAGTGCACGTTAAACGATCCCAGGCTGTCGAAATCCATTCTCAGCCCGGCTGTACGGCGTTTGCCACAGCCGGATTGCGCCCCCACGCCCATCACCCTATGGATCTAAAAATCGCAAAATTCAGCTCAGTGAAACAGCTCAGCTGACGTTTTGTCAACTGAGAAAGTGCCTGGTAGGAATGAGGTGCCGAATCTATCCCTCTTCCTTTCCCTTTTTGCACGTTATTAGCAGCCGTAGTGGCGCTGTATGGACGTTATCACCGTGGTCGGCCGCTCTGCAGCGGCGGATGATGATAAAAAAGAAAAAAAAAACAGAATCGAGCGAGAGAAATCGCTGAATTACGCCGCCCCTGTTGGCAGCTCCTCTTGCGGAGATAGGCACTAGTCGCGCACTTGGCGACGCCTATTTCGCTGTCGTCTCAATCCCGAAACATTGAGACGGTCCGTTTTCCGGCGGTGTGCGTCCACACTGTACATGCCTGGACAGAGTACGAGTACTCCATCTGTAACTGTGACAGCTTTCACAGAACGGAGTTAGTCACAGGAGCAAGCAGTTACTGCTGGAAGAGGAGTCGCCAATACTCCCTTGGTTCTTAGAGGAGCTGAAGGTACACATTAAAACGACACTAAAGAGAACAAAAATTGTTTGAGCTGCTTCACTTAGTTACCCTTCCACAGTAGCAAAACAGCCACTCCTACCGCGAAAAGACGCTTTGTAAGGCGGGGAAGACGCAAAAACTACAGTCCGGGGGCGACGCCGCATCAGCTAGTCGCGACGGCATGCATTTTGGGTCATCTCCTCAGGCCTATAGTTAAGTCTTCGTCGACAAAAATGAACGATATTGCATTCTAAAGGAGCCAAAGACTGCACTTAGGAAGAAACCTCAAGAACTTCTACTGAACCACGAAGGACGAAATGACCCGCCGTGGTTGCTTATTGGCTATGGTGTTGGGCTGCTAAGCACGAGGTCGCGGGATCGAATCCCGGCCACGGCGGCCGCATTTAGATGGGGCGAAATGCGAAAACATCCGTGTACTTACACCTAGGTGCATGTTAAAGAATCCCAGATGGTCGAAATTTCCGGAGTCCCCTACTACGACGTGCCTCAAAATAATGAAATGATTTTGGCGTGTAAAACCCCATAATTTATTAAAGGACGAAATGCCAAAAGGAAAAAAAAAATGAAGCTTTGTCATCCATGGCGTCACACTAACGTACCGGCTCCTTTGTTTCAGCGTGAAATTCAAAAATCAAACTTTGACCGTTAATTTTCTCTTCAAGTCAACCTATCACCGCGACATCAGCAACACTAGACTTCCTAAATAATATTTTATCAATCTAGACTGATTCAGCGCTTATGCTTAATGTCCCTTAAGGTCAAGAGAGATAACATTTCATTTGCAGAAAACTGTGCAGCCACTCTGCATAGGGGAATGGAAAGGGTAAAGAAGAGGATTAGTGAACGGTGATGATACAATGAAAAAGGTATGCACTACTTACAAGTTAACTACCTTGCAGCACCTCTAAAGCCGCGTCTTTGTAGTCGAGGGGCTTGCAGGAAAACTAGAGCTAACCCTAAAGTGCAAGTCTTATCTCGCCGCCAACTTCGATTTCTGCATTTATATATAAAGTTCGGGGTTATTAAAGTTCATGTTTCAAATTTTATCGAAACGCACCAATTTTTAGGAAAGATTATTAAAAAACAGGCAATAAATCTAAATAATGCTTCCAAACTTGACAGAAACTTAAGTCAAATCGGTCAGTCGGTTGTCTCACGAAAACAATTACGCGTTTTATATGTGCTTGAATGGCGGAGCTAAAACATACTTTTAACCCTAACACTGTTTGGAAAAAATTTGCTGCCGTATACAAGTATATTCAGCTGTCTACCATAACGAAAAGCCTTTTTTTTTTCGTCATTTCAATGAGTTTTTAAGTTCGAGAATATTCAGAGGAAAACAGGGTATTTTCACTCCGGTTACGTTGAATCATTAAAATGGCACTGCCTATGCACTGGTTGTGGCGACCCTAGTGGTATGCCACAAGGAAGCGAAGTTATCAACTGAACCTACGCAATCCACAAATAATGCCTTTTTTATTGCTAGTTTTGTGAGTGCGAACCTGCCTTATCTTTGGCGTAATATCATGAAATGCGTCATCCTGTCAAATCGATAGTGCATCCGGTCTGATTTACACGTCCAATTAACTTACTGGAAGTAGTGGCTGATGATTATCGGCTGGCACGTAGCAACTCCGCAAGCTATAAGCCACTAATTTCTCATTGTGCCTGAGCCTCCAGTGTCGTGGACCGCGAAGGAAATTTTAATAGAAGATCCACTGAGGGATAACCTCGAAAAAATACAAGGAATTTGAACATGCTAACCCAGTAGACAACGTCATGCTGCTGCGGCACAAATTTGATCATTCGCCTTCGTAGGCACCGCGTCAAAAGAAAGGGAAAAGAACTTCATTGGAAATTATACGGAAGCCCGTCGCAAATGGAAGGGGCGCAACGTACTGAGAAATCGGGTGCCCGGAACTCCCACTTCCTGTGCGTTATTGGACGGTCGCCGCCGTACGTCGCAGTCTGCTCGCTCCGGTTGTGTTCGTTGCGTTAACCTCACTTCTATACATGTGCCGCTGCACGCAAACCCGATCACAGTGCAGTACGTGCGAGGAAGTACTCGACTGCGATTCTCCGGTAATTGGAAAGCAGCGTACTGCTTGCAACTCTTAATTCCACCGCAGGCTCCCGCACTCCTTATTACATTCCGTTTCCAGGAAGCCCTTCCAACCGAGCGTACCGCGGCATAGTCTATATGGAAATACATGGTACGTTTTCTCCACTGTCCTTTAGGCTGCGCAACGACTTTCGCGAGGTTAAACTGTTGCTTACTGTTCGAGGCACTTTGAGTTATCCGTTCATAAGAAACTTAATTGTCCGTGACATAGTTGCGTGGCGTGCCGTATCAGTAATTGCGTCAGCGCCCGTACCCGAGGGGGAGGAGGGCGTTCTACTCCGGCGGCAGCTGCGTACGGCGCGGCCGTGCGGGCCCTATCTTGAAAGCGATCTGCGATGTGAGCTCAGTGCGGCGAGCACTGATATGCTCGTGTGCGCTGTGTTCTAGCCGCTTAGTTCGCGCTGAAGCGAGATGTGTGAACGGAACAGTAAACCTAATCAACATCTCTAATGAAGTCATAAAATTAGGCCATAAATGTTATGAAGTCGTAATCAAGCCATGAAGCTAGACCAGCAGCGGCCTTACTTAATTGCAGAAATTACCAATTTCTAGAGAGCGAAATGAACATATATTCATTCAAAGAACCACGGGCTAAGAGCGATGGCCTGCGTTGCTAACTACGGTTTCATTGGCTAAGTTACACACTGTGCTTCTGTACTTAGGCACAGAAGCAGCCGATGCAAATGTAAGATCCCCCCGGCCCACCTCGAGCGCAGAGAGTCGTTCAGCACTGAAGTAAATCCTTTGTAGTATGACAATGCTAAACATTCAGCTGGATTCCAAGGTTCAATTTCTCGTTGTACCAGTCATCATTCGGCGTTTGACCTACGGGTTCGTTACGGAGCGGAAACACTGCACCGGATGTGGCGACGGGCATTGCGGAAATGCAAGACGTTGCGCTGGGGAATCTCTCTCTCTCTCTCTCTCTCTCTCTCTCTCTCTCTCTCCTCGACCGACAACAGGGACAGGTTGCCCCCGCGGAGCATTCCATCGCTCCATATCGGCCACTTCGCCGTGTCAAGGCGCAATGCGCTCCATTGTTAGGAGACCCCTGCTTACGGCGGCCAGGAAACAAGAGCGTGCGTTGATAACGAGAGGCGTGTGCTTGTCTCGCCATATGTATGCCCCCCTCGGCTTCCCGATTGCTCGAATAATGATTGCGCGCTCGCGCCGCTTCCCCCGTTAGTTGGATGAACACTTAGGAGTAGCCTGCCTTCTTTAGTGGGACCCCATGACTAGCCGATGGGGCTGTGGGTCCAGTCACTGTTGTGTGCTCTCTTACTGTGTTGTGTACAAATAAATGGACGAACCAACAAACGAATGAATGAGTGAGCAAAAACTTTACTGAATATAAATAAAGTAAGGCACGATGGTTGGGGCCCCTATTGCAGGAATGGATGAATGAGTGTGTGATTGATGGGGTATACACTAGGAGAGCGGTGTCTGTTTCGGCCGTTGCGAGAAGGACAGCTCTCGTCTAGCGTAAATATTCTGCAATCATCGCAGGCTGACAAAAACCATAGGGTTTCCTACAATAATTGCTAGAAGGAGCTCTGGCGCTAGTTTCTACGGGAGCTGCAATGGGGAGCAGTTGTGTAAGCATGGGAATTATGGGAAGTACATGGATTTGCCTAAAGTTCGTCCTTTTGGTTTCAAACGGCTTCGTGACCTTGTAAGCTCGTCATTTCGAACAAGGCACTGCGTGATAAATAATTAAATAAACATTAGCGAAATTGTCAGACGGTAAGATTCGGACACAGGACCTCTAGCACAAAGGTCCGATGCTGAGGTCATTAAGCCACGGACGCAAGCATTGACAAGTGACATAAAACGCCCTCGTGAATTCACCGCGGACAAGGCAGTTCCTTGAGAGGCTTGGTGCGTTCTCATTTTGCCACCGGCTCGACAAGCTGAGTTCTTGCGATTAGTAGCGATTGTGCGTGTTCGCAGCCTCTTCTGCACTTCTAAAAGTATAGATTGCTCTTAACTTTACGACACTAAAGGCGTATAAAGCGTCTCCGAGGGTCCAAGGCTTCCGTTGCAGTCTTTGAACTTGGGACCCTCGTCTGTATATTGTCTTTTACCCATTCATCGTATTTAAAGAATGGTAAACTGCGACTGAATATACAAAACCACAAGAACGTCAGAATCCACAAGCACGAAGATAAGACAAATCCATCTACTTTCCCATCATTCCCACGTTGGCTGAACGATTGCAGCGCTTGGGTTCCCTCTAGTAATTATTCTACGAAAGTCTATGGCAAATAGTGGGCGCGCGGACGGGCACACGAACATGAAATGACGCGTATGCGCGCAGTGCCATCTCTCGACAGAGGGCGCTTGCTTCGTTAAGGGGCGTTTGCATACCGCGTAGCAAGCCTGATTAACTCAAACAGGCTGGATGATTATTTCTCATCGCCTGATGTAACATGCCGATGTATCATCATCATCTTCTTCATCGGCGCAAGAACTTTTGCTTATTTTTATTTGTTTATATGCCCTACATAATACACCTATACAGGGCATTACGAAATGCAGTTGACACGCGCTAGCAGTTCCCGTATCATTCTGTCTCCGCCTTCACGTTACTCGAGCTAATTCTGTAAAACTGAATAACTGCGAGTTCAACGAAGAACAGGTATGTTCAAATCAGCGCGACTTCTACGGGCACCATAATCAGCCGAAGCTATGCGAATATGTTTATGGGGCTACTAGAAAACAGTTTCTGCAGGATGTGAGTACTCGTGTTGGGCTGCTGAGCACGAGGTCGCACGATCGAATCCCTGCCACGGCGGCCGCATTTCGATGGGGGGCGAAATGCGAAAACACCCGCGTGCTTAGATTTAGGTGCACATTAAAGAACCCCAGGTGGTCGAAATTTCCGGAGTCCTCCACTATGGCGTGCCTCATAATCAGAAAGTGGTTTAGGCACGTAAAACCCCATAATTTTTTTAGTGTCTGAGTACATACCCTTTTATTAGAAGTGGTTTATTGGTGGAATCTTTTTTTTTTTCTAATCTGGCAATATAATTAACTGATACTACTTTATTTCACTGCTGACAACACACATCCGACAATTTCATTTTCGTATTTTTACTCGCCTATAATCATGCACATTTTTGAGGTCACGGTTACTATGAAACTTGACAAACCAATCTTTAGAGCAAACCTTCTAATCGACAACAGTATCTTTACTTCAATAGTAGTTACGTACGACACACTAAATCTAGCATTCCTTATAGCCAGGCTTAAAAGAATATCCTCTAATAGCAACGAATTCAGCCCACTGTGACCAACCTTGAAGCGCACTTGCAAAACAAAAATGTCTATTACAGCCGCCATAAGACAGACAGAGGTCCTCGACCGTTCGCATCAGCCAAGTACTAACAAAAAAAAGGACCCAATGAAGTTAGCATCCTAACTTAATTTTGACACGCTCGGTATCAGCTCCAAATGCCAACCATAATTTAAGGGAAAAAAGCTTTAACACACTGCCAACCGGCTTAAACACATCTTCCTGCAACAACCACGAGTCAAGAATCACGAAACCTTCGCGATTTATTTACTTCATCTGAAACCGCGTCCTCAGATCACGCAGGTTGTCATCAATGCAATAGACGGTGCTGTACTGTCTATTTAGATGGCTGTATCTGAAAAGTTTTCAGCAAATCAAACTTTTACCGAACAGTTAACGATGACTTCACGTGTGACAGCGCTAAACGACGACTACCCCCTGGAGAGTTCGACATGCAAAAAGTAATACCTCGGTCAAACTGAAACAAGCTCTAGGATTTGGTTCAATGACCATCGCACACCTGCCATCAGCCTTGATAATACGCCATTGTCTAAACATGTTAGCATTCCTTGTCATTGTTTCGGCAAAATTAATGCCACCATTCTTTAGCGTGGTTTTAAATCACATCAAAGCACGGAAGTCAGATAATTTTTTTTGCTGATCCACAAGTTTGATGCCATTCGTTCAAACATCAAAGAAAACGCTGGGAAGGCCACCTCTCTGCCGGTGTAATGACACGGCTTTTGTGATGGCTTGGTGATAATGCTTACTGTTAATTACTCTTTCACATTTTTGCCACTGTTTTCTTGTTTCCTAACCATAATTTGTTCTTCTTTTCTATGCTGAGTAGCAGCTGTATATCGAGCCAAAAACACTCTGTATAACATGTTATTACCCAAGTTAAAGTTATAAATTATCGCCAAGTTAGATACAGGTTGTCCTGTTAGTACAATGAGCATTGCTCACTGTCACCGTAATACCACTACCGACTGTTTTGATTGGATGAACTGCCGTATTGATAGTAGCCAGACGTGAGCCCACAAAAGCGGCTGCAACGTAACCCCGTCGTTACTCTGACAAATGCTGTGCCACGGCCAAAACGTTAGCCAAGAAAACATTCCTATCGAACATTACATTTAAACTTCTTTCCTTATTACGCAACAAGTGTCTTCCAATTTGGTGCACCATATGCCGATTACTCCATCTCCACTCGTTTAAATCGGAAATTCCCAGAAACAACATTTTCTCAGAATTTGCTGAGCCGCCACAGAAGATGTCATCGACTTCACTGGCGCTGCCACTCATTTCTTATCTCTAATCAGCAGGAACAGTCGATCAACCACAGATTTGTTTTCGCATATTTCAGACTGCTGTTTTCTGACTATACCGGAAAGCTTACGGTGCAAATGGCTCAAGTCTCCGAATCGCTATACGTAGTCACGCTGCCGCAACAATCCACAAAGCATGTGCAGTGCTCAGCGATTGAAACGTGATACTCAGAGCGCATGGCTGACGCCGCTTCTTGCGCCTTCTGTGGGCGGTGGGGTCACCGAGGTGGTGCATTGTGGTATACGATGAAAGCGAGAGCCTACGTGACGCACTGCGACTGCGTCCGGTCTCCCATCGATCACCGTGCGCCCGCCGGTGACGCAAAACAGGGCCGACAGCCACGTGCTCCGAGTACCTCGTTATAATCGCTGAGCGTTGTATACCCAGGGTCAAAAGTATGAGGACCGTTGGTTCTGCGAAAAAATACCCCTCAGTGCATCGGTACACAGCCTGAAACTGAATACTGCTATTTAGACTTGGCGTTGAAAACATTGCTGTGCATTCTTCAGTTTCAGGTTGTCAACCTCCGCTGCCAACAAATTATTTTGTTTTTCTTCCGCAGAAGCCCTGGTCCACATACTTATTATCACGGGTGTATGTTCAGTGACTCCTACTGCAATTGAAGCATTTCCTTTCCCGATAATATGGCCGAAACATTAATTCAGCGGGAAAGGGCTGAACCTGCTCACAATTTACAAGGTCTCGATAGAAAGCCTTGCGGTAAGCTTACGAGCGTCTTCTCAAGAGGATTAAAAAGAAGAGAGCGTGAGGGAGGGTGGTTCACCAAGTGTCCTGACAGAGAGGGCTCTCCCCCTCTCATAATGGCTGCAGCTTCTTACATCATTACAGAACTGAAGACGAAACATCGTTAACTAATCCAATACCACAAAACAATGTACAGTTTGCTAAGTTAACACCTGATGCACTTAAGCTGATCGACTTTGGTTGTCTGTTTGTTTTGATCTTGAGCACCCTCAGTTTTCTAGTTGTTTTTCGTAATATCGTGTTTTTCTCTTGAATCCTTGGGTTTAAGTCCCGAAACAATACAGCGAGGATACGAAGGTCGCCGTGGTTAGGCGATCCTGACAAACTTCGACCGCCTGACGTTCTTCAGCATGCTGTGCACGTTAAAGAACTCCAGGTGGCCAAAGTTAGTCCGAATCCCTCATAACCTCCTGTGTTGCTTTGCGACGTTAAACATCATCAACTACCCAATCAATCAATCAATCAGAAAAGTGCTTGTGATACTTTGCGTTGACGTGATTGTGGCCGACATCTTGAGGTTCTATAGCAGGTCAAGAATCTGCGCAAACAAGAAACGCGAAGACAGCACGACAGGCATGCGTCTTGCGCCGAGCGACAAATCCGTAAAAGTGATATAGCCTGGTTTAAAACGATCACCGTCGAGAAGCGAACAACGTTCGTGGGCTAATGCGGCGCACAGACGTCGTCGTGGCCGGCACGTTCAGGTACAAGCACGGTGAGAATCTGCGTTCGCGACGTCACGTGATAAACTGTATCCAGCGCGGCGGGTAAGTTTGTTTTTCTGTTCGCACTTAGTGTACCTTCTGTGGCGTCGGCTGCCTGCAAAGCAACTGCAACTCTTCTAGCCCCACATGCAGCGCCCTACTTGGCGCATGCAGTGTCACGCGGATATTGTAACAAACACGACACGAGGAAGGACACACATGGCGCGATCGCGGATCGCGATTGCGACAGCATCCGCCATCGAATCGCACTGCCGCGTCCGTTTCCTGCTACCTGATGCGCGCTCTTCGCCTCCCGACTGTCGTCACATGGATTCCCACATGAAGATCCGCTCAGTGCGGTGACGGCGTGTGTGACGTCACCGCCCTCCGCGTGACGACGCTAGAGGGCGCCCCCGTCGAACCGCTTGTAGCTGCTTGCGGGTGGCGAATGAGGTCCTCGTCATTCTCTGCCACGCGTTTTATTGTAACGTCAGCGCGATGCTCACCGCCGGAGCGACGGGGCGAGAACGCGCGAGGCGGGCCGTCCGATAAGGAGGCAGTGTGACAATTCCTGTTGAGTGCGCCTCTGATAACCGACCGATAAGTGCTAAACGCGACGGGCGCCGCTACCGCGGACTTATTACTGGGCCGTGCCTCGTCAACTCCTTATCCGATAGCGGCGACCATGGCAACGCCTCGGCGAAGCTGCGACGGCTTTGTTCTGCCCGTTTCGCGCAGGATTTCGCCGCTGCTGCTTGCCGTGCGGTCACCGCTCGCAGCGACGACGGGGCCTACAGTAGCGGAACGTTCGCGTTGACGAGTCAGCTGACCACCTGTTGCTGTCGACGCCGCCGCCGCCTGCCCGCCGCTGCTATGCTGCTGGTGCCACCACGGTGAGACGAGCGGGCCGCCGAACGGAGACCCCGAGTTTGGCGGCGTGTTTCTTCTGAGGACTATGCACTATCGCCGCTATGCTTACAACTATGGTAAGTGAATACATCTTTGGGTTTGTTTAGTGGCCCCCCCGGGGTCTTGGTTGTGTTTGAGCAAGCCCTGTCGAGCCGCTTCGAAAGACGAATCGCGCGCTACTCCTTCGTGGGCAAAAATTTTGTCATCGTCCCCCCTAGTCCCACGTTGAGCTCCGATGAACACGTTAACCTCGCCAAACAAAGCGCGGGCTCCAATTGCCAATCTGTGTGTGCGTGTTTGTTTTACGTGCGCCTTTTGCTCCTGTCCTCGTCTCTGTTCCGCACTGTTTACGTGTATATTAGAGCAATGAACCAACTGGTCTGGGCTAAAGTGTTGGTCGCATACACTGAGACGCCGAGGTTCGCGAAAAGGACAAGAACGCTTGCACATATAGAGGATCAGACCCGCAGAACCTCTGATAACGCTACGCGTTTTCACGCTACGTGTCTCGTCGGTGTCGTTTCACCATTGCTTAGTTTACTTATGAAAGTCATACAGGCACAATCTCGCTTTCTCTGTCCGAACAAGAAACGCTATACACTTGCCGTGCGAACGGTGTCATCCTCGCTGAATTCGGCTGGGCGCGTATACTTCGCGCTTTCCTGTAATAAATTCCGCTCCGAGTGCAGTGTACCTCGTATACTCTAAGGGCTGTTGGTGCACGAATCGGTTTATCAATGTGTGAAGGTACGCCCGCGGTGTGGCATCCTGACGGAAGTGATAGTTCGTTGAGGCAAGCAGAATAAATCTTCGAGTTGCAAAGTTATCCGCCGCGGTATATGCCCGCGGCTACGGCGTTGCTCTCGTGAGCACGAGGTCGCGGGCTCGATCCCCGCCGCGAGACCACATTTCGATGGCGGGTGAAATGCCAAAAACGCTCGTGTACCATGCATTGGGTAGCACGCTAAGCATCCCCAGCTGGTCGACATTAATCCGAAGTCTCCCCCCTACGACGGTGCCTCAATGCTCAGATCGTGGTTATGGCGCTCACGTAACCCCAGAATTTATACTTGCAAAGTTAAATTTTTATCGATTAAATGTCGCTGCTTCGTCAGGTATGTCTGCGCGAGAACCTTACGCGTATGTAAATTCACCCACGAATATTTTCTTGCAAGAGGACTCGGGTGTAGCTCAGGTTTGAATGATCGAACCTTTATCACCACGCCGGCTCATTTTCGAGATCCTACGGCTTGCTACGTCGTTCTCTCGATGTCAAATACCCAGTGTAGCTTCACTCTTCTGTTACTTGCGTCATCCTGCAAAGCCCTGCGTTTTTTTTTTTTTTTGTCACTGTTCTTCTCACGTTTGCGACTGGGCGCTGTAGCTTAGCTGGTTTTGGTCGGCATTTTCGCAGCCGTCTCTCGCGATTTTTTTTTTTTAAAGCCAAGCTGTGTATGGCTAGGCGAAACGAAAATCCGTCTGTCCGCGCCTTTGTACAGGAAACTGTCATAATCAACAAGGGCTCGCGCGTCGTCGTCGTCTTCCTCCACAGTTATCTCGTTGGCGCGCCTTGGCGCAACCATGCGAACGCACTAGTGCCACTGCTTCCTCGTTCGTCGTCGTCGTCGTTGTCGTCGTCTTCTGCCACAGCTGGCTCCGTTGTCGCTTATCATTCCAACGTAGAACTCCACTTCTGTCGTCGTAACGGGGAGGCAGCGCTTACGGGGGTATGAACCATTGCTTAAGGGGGTATGAGCCATTCATTCTCTTATGTGACGGCCAGGTTTAATTTTGAAAAATCGCAAGCATAACTGGCGGGTGGATGCTGCTAATTAACCACGCCGCCGAGCAAACTCGAGACATCGAACGCAAGCGACAACGGCGGACTGCATGCGGGCGTACCGTCACTGACGTCATTCTCTCCGCCGCAGCCGAACGTGTGTGTGACCTCATTAACACACACGCTAACCATTAATTGAGAAAGACTTCAATGAACCGTCGGGATTAACCCACTGATAAACATCGGGGCCGCTCGTTTCAGCTTCGCTGGTTACGGAGTGCTTATCTGTACAGAGTGCTTGGGCGGTGATTCTTTGTTTTTTTTTTTTTTTTTTTTCACGCGCCAGATTTTCCGTCGTAAGCGCTTACGACTTAAAACGAGTTTTTCGTCGTCGATCGATAAGCGTGTGGTTCACGCGTTGTCCAGTTCACCTGATGGCGTCGCTACGGAACCGACTCCTGCTTTCGAATGAATACTATACACACGACGTATATAGCACTCGTTTTGAATAAAATTCGATTTAACTCCAGGACGTGGTTGCCAGACCTGAGTGCACGTCCGCCTAACACACGCATAGATCTGTCGGCGCAGAGTTGATGTCTTTCTGTAGTTCGTGGTGTCGCGGGTGGAATTCCAATTACGCAGGAAGAGAGAGAAGGGAAGACGGAAAAGCAGGGAGGTTAACCAGACTGAGTCCAGTTTGCTACCCTACACGTGGGGAGGGGAATGGGGAGTGAAAGAGAGAGAGAGAGAACTTAGGTGTAGGCTGTCTATAGTCGGGCACTCAAGTCTGTTGCCCTCAGGTAGCGAAAAAGCGCTCGAACTGCTTTCTGGGCTAGTGAACTCTGAGGCCAGGCTCCCAAGATCTTCGCTTCCGTAAACGGCCTGTCATCCAGTCTATTTAAGGCACACTGGAGAGTCTCGCGTTGATTATCGAAGATGCACGTATACTTTACGCTTTCAGAATGCAGCGAGTTCGCTGGGTGCGTTTTCGTTCCCAAGGTGCACGCGTTCCTCGCTTATCTCGTCCGATTGCCCCCCTTTTTTCTACGTCTTGAGCAAGAAGTCGTAGCCACGTGCGTTTCTTCCGCTAGGCGGCCTCGTAGATAAGATACGCGCCACGGTATAACCCTGGTTGGACGGCCAAACAGTTTGTTTCGAGATTGCAGAACTAGTGAAGGCTCTATTCTCGACTCGCATGACGGCTGTGTGGCCGCCATTATCCGCCATGTTGAAGCTCCGGTTGGCTGTCGAGAGGTCACGTGTTTTGAAATTTGTGCCGGGAAGCGATAGTTCTGTGAAATTCAATGGTGCGTTTTTGTCAGGGTGACGAAACGCGGCGTGAGAGGCAAATTCGATCGAATACTTTTTTTTTTTTCTGGTCTTCGACAGCTATATTGCGATGTTAACACTTTAAAAAGGAAGTGAAAGGTAGCGTGCAGAAGCCCGCGCAATGCATCTGTAATTTCGCGAATATTTGGTTGCGGTCCGAGATACAGATACAGCTTTCTGTTACTCAATACTTGCTACATAAGTGTTTTTTCGAGTGTGAAAGAAGCCCGCGAATGCACGCAAAATTGGAGCGTGACTGGCCGCTCGAGGCACTTTGCGTGTATTCCCGGGCTTCTTTCACGCTCGGAAAAACGTTCATGTAGCACGTATTCATAATAAGCATACGCCACACGGAAACACGGCGCTAAGTATCATACCCTTGTATCACAATACACGCAAACATGCACGTTTCACATGTGCGTGTACATAAACACATAAACAAGTTGTGTCGCAGTGGAACATGGCCCACTCTGCGGGATCGGCAAGGAATGGGAACTCAAATAGCTGAATACTCCCTTACCGCAGCAATCGAGGAAATAAAGAAGATATGAATTCATTCATTCATTCATTAATCCAGTGGCCCAATTATGGGGACAGGTCAGATTTAGGAAATTCCAAACAAGCTGTTGAATATCGTCCGCTATTCAAATGGGTGGTATGTGTGCACTTGATATATCCATGACGTGACGTCGTGATTGTCCGATTTATGCACAACAGAATTTGCTAAAGCTTGCATCTAGTGCGCATAAAACTATATAGCAGAGTTGACTGTTGGTCTAGTTGGTCGTCCATATTTGAAGTAGTAGCTTAGCGCTTTTAAAACCAGACACAAGAAAGACGGACAAGGACAAGCGCTTGTCCGTCTTGTGTCCGTGGTTTTAAAAGTGCTAAGCTACTACTTCAAATATATAGCTCAATCGATAGAACATCACACGCGTAATACGAAGACGTGGGATCGTTCCCCACCTGCGGCAAGCTTTTCATCCACTTTGAATTCCATAACCCTCTCTTTAATGCAGTTAAGTAATTTACGCTATGTTGTCCTCTGTGTCTTCGTTTGTTGGCTATATATATAGTGTATATCGTACGTTATACCGACCGTTTAAGTTCACATAGCATTAACCATATCGTTCGTAGGGCTCGGTCACTGCCCGTATGCTTCGATGGGACGAGATTAGGGCTACGTTCTTCTCGATCGCTAAAGCGTCCCACAGTAGCGATCGCCTTTCTTTTTTTATCTGGGTTACGCAAGTGTATTCGCGGAAACCTTTTGACTCCTTGCGTCAACAAGTGATTGGGGGCACGATCGACAGCGTCGGCGAAGTGCCGACTGCGTGCGTTCCTCAATGACGCCCAGCTGTTGTCCAGACATCGTCGGGTTTCGAAGATTAGGGGCAAAAAAATAAAATGAGAAAACGTGGGCGACAATTCAATGAACACATAGCGACTAAAGTACATTGCCCTGCTGAAACAAAGCTACAGCGCGTGGAGTTTGCTCAGGTTTCGTCTTTGTGGCGTCGAACGTCCATCCTGAGGATTGATTGATTGATTGATTGATTGATTGATTGATTGATTGATTGATTGATTGATTGATTGATTGATTGATTGATTGATTGATTGATTGATTGATTGATTGATTGATTGATTGATTGATTGATTGAAAATGCGTTTCGTTGCCACTGTTGTGCAAGTCGGTTGCTGCCTTGGCTGTAAGGTTGGGGTAAAGAATAAGGAAGGGAGGAGTTACCTTTTTTCTTCCTGACGATATTTATGTCCAAATGCGGGAAACGTTTTGTCATTTAATTCTCTCGATGAATAATTTCACGAGGGAGGCGGGCCGAGGCTGCCCTTTTTGCCGAAATGAGGCCGTACCCTCAAGCTCTTTGGCGTCCTCTCATCTTGCCGCTCGTAAGCTTGCACTCCTCCCAACTTCTGGTTCCTCTACACAGCCGGAGACGGAAACCGGCCCTGGAAGCGTCCTAGATAGCCATCTCCTCTCAACATCGCCCTGCGCGCGCGCACACAAACGTACACGCCTAACCGCTTAACCGATATCTCATTAGACGGTTCATATTGGTAGTCCTCTGGCTCCACTCTCGCTCCGCCATATGTTATTTAGACTTAGTTGCTGAAATATTTTTTTTATTCTGCGAGCGAGGCTGTTAGTGCGACTAGAAGCGCTCGAGAGTGGCATATGCGAGTTTTCATGGCGTCCCGAAAGAACTACACCATTCACCAAGTGTATGCTTAGAGGACGTGGGGTCATGTTATCGGTTATCCGCTGGAAAATTCTGAAGTGTATGGGTTGCTTAGGGCCTAATTAAATGAGAATCGCTGAGCCTTCGTCTTCTGCCTGCAGAAACGCGTTATGTGAAGCGGCCTACAAAGCTTCCCCACTATTCTGAGACAACCAAATGTGGCATCAATTCTACGTTAAGAGTGTGTAGGGTCCCTGTTGTGGGTTATCCGCACCGAAAGTTTGAAGCGTGGGGGTTACTTTCCAGCTTTCTAAATAATTATTCAATACCTTTCTCTCTTTTTTTTTTTTTTCATGCGTTATGCGATACATATAGTTGATTTTCCGGGTATGCGCGGGGAACCAAACGGAGCATGTTGTTTATTTGCTTGAAATAGGGAGCACGCAGTGGCTGACATAGTGTAAGTGTGTTATCTGTACAGGTTATTTGCAGCCTTTGTAGAAAATTTGCAATCGTTCCGCAGGTTTGCGAACGCATTTCTTTCTGGACACCGCGAAAACTCCCTATACGAAGTCAGCGTGCCATGACTTGGCAATTTTGAGGAAATAAATGGGCATCTTATACGGGTGTTTAATGAACCACGTTTAGGAAGCGTCAGTTAATTACGGGTTCGCAAAAAAAAAAAAAAAAACTTCGATGGAGTGCTCGAAAGCGTTATGTGGCCGTTATCCGTCGTGTTTCCCAACCCTCTGGGAACTGCAAGTGATGCCGTGTGCACACACTGCAGAAATTGAGGTCATGTTAGGGGGTGATGGCTGCACAGATTTTCGTTTCTTGCCTAACTACGAGCTTTGCAAATAAATGATGAATACCCGTTTTTTATCATTTCTGTGACGACGTCTGTGACGGCATCCTATTTGCAGTGGACTAATATAATGGATGGGCTAAGGGCGGTGCGTAGGCAAAGTTCGAAGCGTGGGTGTTAGTGTCCCCTGTGAAATTAAACGAGGCGTCTTGCTTATAATTGAATAAAACAAGAGGCAGGTTAAGGGCGAAGCGTACGCAGAGTTCAAGGTGTGTGGATGAGTTACGCTCATTGCTGTAAATTACATATGCAAGCGCTCCGGGGCGTTATGTTTCACGAACGGCGCAGAACTTGCTACGCTGTCCTGGGAAAACTGTCACCGTGACCAAATTTAACAAGAAATGGGGGGGAAGGGAGCGGGCAGCTTTATATCTTATGTGGCGCAGACGCAGTTGAATGCGTGTGGATAAATTTCAGCCTTTGCAAAAACTCCTTTCCGTACATTATCAACAGCGTTAAGCGGCCGTTATCCACTGTTTCCTAGCATGTCAAGAGCAGCTCTATGGTACAGATTTCATATATTGTGAAAATTGTGGGGGAGGGCATATTTAGTGCTACTGGCGAAACTATGACGTTCCTGACATAATTATCAGTTTTTCAAATAAATACTGAACCCTTGTTTCCTCCTTATATTTATATGCGTTATGAGAGAAGCCCGCTGTCGTCGGTGAAACTAAACGAGTCTCCTTGTAACTCGTGACACATTGGGACAGGCTATATGGGGGGGGGGGGGGGGAGGGTTGATGTGTAGACAAACATTTAGAATGAGCGGTCAACTACGGCCCTAGCATTATATATGCAAGCTTCCATGAGAGTTGTAATTGAGTCTTAGGAACGGCATAGGATTTAGCTAGCTGCACTGGAAGAACTATAGCACCCACCTCGATCGAATTCGATGAAAATGAGGTGAACTTTATGGTTGGCATAGATGCGAAGGCAAAAGCATGTGCGTCACATACAGCTTCTGCATAAATAGAAACCTTACTCAAGTCTTTGAAAGCGTTATATGCGGACAACGTTTCGGACAGGTCCTTCTTATGCCGGCAACATTTTAATGTGATTGATCTAATTAGGGCTACTTAGGCTGTTAACCGAGTGTTTGAAAGAGCAGAGCGAGAGAGAAGACAAATGATAGTCAACAAGGCCAGCGAAACGCGCG
Source organism: Dermacentor variabilis (assembly GCF_050947875.1). Lineage (NCBI taxonomy): Eukaryota > Metazoa > Arthropoda > Arachnida > Ixodida > Ixodidae > Dermacentor > Dermacentor variabilis. The sequence continues at coordinate 114,806,316 of NC_134576.1, forward strand.
TCAGGTTTGCTACCCTACACAGGGGGCTAAGGGACAGAGAGAGAACGCTGAGGATGCTGTTTCATCCAGGGTTGCTCATGGACATCATAACAAGGTAGCCAGCCAGTCTACACTGGCTAACCTCCGTTTTCTCTCTCGACGCAACAGTTGGCTACTGAGGATTGTCGAGGTGCACGTCGACACCATAACGGGGTAGCCAGCCGGTCTATACTGCCTAACCTCCCTTCCATCTTTCTCTACCGACACCATAGTTGGTCACTGAGGATTGTAGCGGTGGGTTTCTGAGCTTTAGAAATAGCTTCACCTGAAGTAGCGCCTGATTCTGTAAGGTAATTCTGTCTGCTGTTTCTATGTCCGTTTTGCTTTTTTTTCCCTTTGCTATAAGCGAACTGAAATCCTATAGCGCGTGTTGTCACTACCCTGTAGCCTTCACAAACTCTAGCATGTTTTACTTGAACAGCGTTCAGTCACACACAGTCGAAACTGTTGAGCTACGGTCAGAATCAGTTAATTCATGGCAAAAACTGGGATAATTACGTGGTCAGTATATACAGAAGGGGGGGTCCCGTAGTTAGAAACTGAAATGGGACCTCCTGTGCATGATGACGAGGATTAATAATATAAACAACGATGGCAACATGTAAAGTTTACGATAATAAAATGTTTGTTTTTAGGAGACGGGGCATCAATGAACGGAAAAGCAGCAGCTGTCAGTCATCGCTCCTTCTGGTTGTCGCGCGTGTAAGGGCGCCCTTGAAAGGCGCCTCGCTTAGGCCCTACCGTCGAGTGCATCCGCTGGAGCTGGAAGCGCGTCTCAGCGCCAGTTATCTTGAATAAACACTAGATGACTCCGGCACCGTGCTCAGCTGGCGTACGAAAGTAAGCTGTAGAGAAAACAGATAAACGAAAGGGGAGGCTATTTCCGAGAGCGCAAAAACTGAAAGCGATTAGAAATTAAAAAACGAAAAACACATTCATGTACTCTCAAAATCAGCATATAGACAGCCGTGCATAATTAGGAGTACTGGTTAGCGGTAGAGGAGGAAAAATGCAGCATTGGTTTGACAGGGCATATGCCCCCTGAAGGAACGTACCGGGCTTAACAGCGACATCCGTACATGCAGTGACACGTAAAACTAAGTACACCGCATAAGAAATAGGCGGGAAATCGGCGCTGATCGTGTAATCGCGTAAGGCATGCAAGCACCTTTGAAAACGTAATTTTGCAGGGGTCGTATTTCTGTTTTTCATATTTCTAAATACCTGTTTGTTCAAAGTGATTCAGCAAAAGGAATTATGTTTCCATGTTACCCTTTCTTAAGTTCTAGCCATATTTCCAACCCTGTGTGCATTCGAAGCCGAACAGCATCAGATTTCAGAAAATGTGCAGTCTGCCCCAAAATGCATTGCTGCCCAGAGGCATTGTTTTATTAAATTTGAGTTTAGGAGGTATTTGGGGGTGCTTTGTGGTCATTAGTGTTCTTAAATTAGTTAAAAGCGGGGTATCACGTGTCCTCTTTCAGCTCCAAAGCGCGCTGGACGCCGCCGGTCACGTTGACTGCGCTAGACGGCAGACTGTATAGAGTGGTCCAAGTGCCACCAGCGTAGTCCACGTTACGCCGGGCTACATCCGCGACTTAAGGATGCGCCGGTACTTCAGCGCTGACGTAGTCGAACGTGCAGTTCCAGGGCACTATGCGTGCTCTATCGCAGTTAGCTTTGCTGTTCATTCTCAAGACTATTCAGGATTCGAAATCGCGACAGCGGGTAATCGGTCATCGTCGCACGAGCAGCCTTGTCGCGTTCGGAAAGGCACAACGACCTCTTGTAACGATGTCCCTGAATGCATACGCCGGTATCGCGCGTGCGATAATTTTTGTATCGTCGCTCAATCGGGGCCATCTTGCGAAAAACGGCATTGTTGTAACGAGCGCTGAAAAACGCGCTTCTATATCGCCCGTGTACTCTTGTAGCAGATGGTCAGTCGGCTTGAAATTCTTCGGCGTACTTGATAACTATTCTTATCGGTAGACGAACAAAATGCAACAGCGCACATCAGTGAACAAAAATAGAAAAAAAAAATATCGTGCCCTAGTAAGTCTTGCGGTTCTGGCAGCATACATGAAACAAATGAATACGAATTTTGCCGTGTTTTTTGTTCTCCTCCCCCCTTCCCTTTTTTTTATTCATACACATTCTTTTCAATGGCCTGTGAGCGGTTTTTCGCCTTTACAAGTGGGTTTCTGGCACAGTCCTAAATTACCTGCATCAGCAATTCCAGTTCCTTGTAGTCAATTAAAAACGACACAGTAAACAACCTGAGTGTTCATTCGAACACGCCTTGCATAGGGAAGTTGAAGATGAGCAGTATAGTGAAGTCGCGTCTCCTTAGCAGAAATCCTATCAGACTAGCAATTAAGACTACTGAAATATTCGCCCTTAAAAGGAAGCTTTAGCTCGGTTGTTATCTAAATACACCGGTACGGGGGAAAATCGTGCTGCAACATTGATGAAGCGAAGTCTGCGCACCGTCTACGCCATGGAGGAATTAAATAAACTATAGCATAAAATATTACGTCACGCAGCTAGCCTTGGCGAGCGAACGATCCGTGAATCCATTCCCTTCGCTTTTTCCCTCGCGCTATCGGCGCAACAGGTGACCTCCGAGTCTCGGCCCAGCCGCTGCGAATGTTTGGTTCCCGGTGTTTTCTAATCGATGCGCACTTGTTCGGCAACCCTGTCGTAGCTCTCGGGAGAGCTAGAAGCCACCGTGCGCGCTCTGACGTGACGATCACGTGTTGATCACGTGACGATCACGTTTGGCTTCAATCGTGCTGCTCGATGCTCCCATATACCCTTTCTCCATGGTCAACGCTCTGCACATTCGGCTCAGTGGAGGAGCGAGGGCACCGTTTTTCCTTCCGCTGCTGGCATAAACGCTCTGCGCACGCCACTGTACGAGTAGTTTGTAGCATTCCTGCTATAAGCTGCGGTGTGTATGCACTGGCGTAAGCGGATCGTGCAAGCAAACGCGAAGCTAACGCAATCCAATATTTAGCTGGCCGCTGGATAGCGCCAACGGCTTCCCGCCGGTCTCATCCCGTGCACCATCGAGGTGCGGTACCTGCAGCGCCATCTGGTGGCGCTCCCTTTCGTGCGAGCGTTCTGAGACGCCTGGTAGCTGCCGGGGCACTGTTTTCTCCCCAGCAGGAGTTGCATTGCGTGCTGCATCGCGCCGACATGTCGCACCCGGGTAGTTCGAGCGAAGTGCTAAACATTGCTAGGCTGTGAAACGTATTAATTATACATCGATGAAGGTATCGGAGCCATTGACATTATCACCCGCAACGACGATTCAGCCACACGTTTCACAATGAAGCAAACGCAGGGGGGCCGTAAGGTGTCGCGACTTTAGATGAATTTCACTCGTAGTGGTTTTCTGAATTGCCCAATTTTTAAAAGCTCGGCGCCGTAGGATGCCCTAGGCGACGTGTCCCTAAACATTTGTTAGGAGACCGGAATCTGGGTTTCAATAAGACGCTCTCTGAACGAACGAGCGTTCCCTTAAAACTTAAATGTTTAGGTGGAATGCTATAATAACTATTCTGTCAGTACGACCTATTCCACTACCGTAGGCCCGAGCTAGACCTGGAAACCAATGACAATGAAGCTTCTAGAGGAAGCTAGGATCAGCGACACTAGTGATGGAAAAGAGCCTTATGGGCGTGACATTATGAGCATTATGGGCGTGAGAAACTGCCTAATAGGTTATGGGGGATGTTGTAGTAGGACTCCGAGTTATTTTTTTACTACCTGGGTTTTTTTAACGTGCACCAAGTGCACGGTGCATATCGTTTCTGTATGCTGTTCCCTTCAGAATGCGACCGCCGCGGCCGGGGTTCGAACCCGCGACCTCGTGCTCAGCAGTGCGACGCCACAGCCACTGAGCTACATCGGCGGGTCAAGGAAAGGAAAAAAGCAATCTAGGCAGACAAAGTATCACACGAGGGTTACTGGACCAGAACATCTGCAAGCATAGGATGGATTCCGCTGACACAGGACAGGGGAATCTGGCGCACACGGGAAAATCCTGCATACTGCCTTAGGCTTGATTTTCATTATGGTGACACATGATGGCAATTAGCACATGACCGGGGTAGTTGGAGAAGTATGGGAGAGGCATTTGCCCTGCAGTGGGCGTAGCCAGGCTGATGATGATTATGGTGGCGATGACGATCGCCTATCCAGATGACGAACGATGCCACGTCTTTCTTCCCCCCCGCCCTTCGCAGACTCGGCCGACCTGTTCGCGACGCCCGGCGTGCCGTGGCAAGCCATCTGCCGCAGCAAGATGTGCGTCAAGACTTTCTTTTTCGCCACGGCCACTTTCCTGCTGGGCATGGTGTTCCTGGTCACGATGCGCCTCTCTCTGCACGACCAGCGGGTCACCGTCGACGACTACGACCTGCCGCCGTCGCTGGACGGTTGGAAGGTGCAGGCTCTGTGTCAGGGACCCCCGCTGGACGTGCTGTTCTTCGTGCACACCGCGTCCGAGCACTCGTCGCACCGTCAGTTCTTGCGCGACACCCTCGGTGACTCCGTGGTCAGCGAGCAGCTCAACTCGGCCATGGTCTTCTTCGTGGGCCAGTCCAAGAACCTCACCGTTCGCCGCGCCGTCCAGGAGGAAGCCCGCAGCGTCGGCGACGTGGTCGTGTTCCCCTTCGTGGACACGTACCGCAACCTGACCTACAAGTTTGTCTACGGCCTCAAGTGGGCCACCGACAACTGCCGCGAGTCGGTGCGCTTCGTGGTCAAGATCGACGACGACGCGCTGGTGAACGTGTTCCTGCTCGCCGACTACCTCAAGAACGTCACCAGCTCGGCCGACACGAGCATCCACTGCCTCGCCTGGAAGCGAACGCCCGTGGTGCGGAATCGCAAGTCCAAGTGGTTCGTCACCCGCCAGGAGTACCCGGCCCGCACGTACCCGACCTACTGCGGCGGCCTGGGCTTCATCCTGCCCGTGCGCACGCTGCCCATGCTGTTCAACGCGTCGCGCCAGGCGACGTTCCTCTGGATCGACGACGTCTACTCGACGGGCATCCTGGCCAAGGTGGCCGGCGTGGGACACGTGCAACTGCGCCAGTACTACGACCTCTATCCGAACGAGACGGCGCCCAGCGTCAGGCCCAAGGCCATGTTCACCCACCTGGGAACGCCCAGCATCGTCGAGCAGCGGTACAGGCTGTGGGACGAGCTGATGCAGATACACAACGCGACTTCGAGGACAGAAGGTTCGGGAGGGTAGTGTCTGTGGGGGGTTCTTTCCCCCAAATAATTCTTTCGTGTCCAACATTTGGGTCTGAATCGCCCCTAGGGCGATATCTCAAAACGCGCAGAGAGTTATGATGCGCCTGGACTTTCGGAACAGAATGGTCCTAGGGCGGTATTCTGTAACAGTCAACCTAGTTGACTGTCCGTTTCGAGCGCCGCTGATTGGCTGGGGCCGCTCGTCTCCTCCTCGCTCGCACCGCTCGATCCCGTCAGCAGCGGCCGAAATGGACAGCCCACTAGATGGACTCTTACAGGATACCCCTCCTAAGGTTACGTCGGTACACGAGTGTTCCAAAGGCGCGTCTCAACGCCGTGCCTCGAGGTGGTTCTCCGTGTTTGGAGTCAAAGGTCAGAGTTCGGCGAGTGCCAGTTCACGGAAGGTGCGGCGCAAGCTCGGTGACGAGCTCTTCGTGTCTCAATCAATGAGATGTCGGCGACTACACTACGCAGAGTCGCGAGACCTGTGCCTCGAAAGCTGCGCGTGGTACCCGTTTGTCGGTTGTGTGCGCGCTATGACCCAGTGTGCTTGACTGTGCTCCCCGAAGAAGCCAGATGAGTTTGTGCCATCGCATTGCGCGCTGTGCTGGAGTGCAGTGCTTACGTCTGTCGCGCGGTCCGACGTGCTACCTAGTCGCACGTGAAGTGCTGAAGACCGTGGCGGCCACTGGCGATTCACGCATCGTGCGGTTCACATAGGTTGTTCCTTTCCTGGCGCACAGAAGGTTAACGCAAGTGACACCGTAACCACGGTCACAATCAACGCATCGGCTCCTGAAGTCGTGTGTGTCGCTCTCTAAAGCTTGTAACGTTGCGCGTTTCTATTGTCTCGTCATGGTGCAACGTTGTATTCCAGCAGTTTGTGTCGATGGACGATCTCTGTAGCGTGGAAGATGTAATTTTTTCTGCGCTTGTGCGGTGCCGATACCTGCAAAGGCAGCGCGCAGTATGTTGCATATTATGCAGTAACAGATGGAGCAGTGCGAGACGTTATTTTTACGCAACGCCGAAGGTCTGCAAAAGTCAGCTGAGCTTTCAGCGTAAATACCGAATTGACAGTTCGTGATCAAGCCCACCGCATATTGATTACTTCGCTTTTTACACGTGTCATCGGGAAATGTTTCCGAGTCTACACGCATAGCGTGTTAAGTTAATGCCCTGCGAACGTTGGTTGTTGTGTTTTTGCAAATGTAGCGCAGATATTTATGCCGGTACGTTGTAGTATTTTGTTCATTACCGTTTTATGAGAGTCTACTCCGAACGGCGCTCTAAGAGCCCTACTATGTCGGGATAAAAAAAAATTGAGTTTTCACCGGCATTGAACGAGTGGTCTGTTTATCCTTTTTAGTGTTCTTGTATCTTCTCCTGTTACAGAAGCCTTGGTAATCTGAATCAAGGCAACACGCGGTTGATCTCGGTCAAATAAACCTAGTCGGCACATTCCCTAGTCATGAATGGACAAGGAGCGTTTATACTTACGCGAAGTACTGAAAAGAATTCCTGACAGCATTGATGCCATGAACAGTGCTTCATCGTTTGTAGCGTGCCTGTGGGATGTCACCCTTAACGACTGTGAAACAGTCGGTCACTCCCCGTGCTAAACGCTAACTGCAAGGAAATATCATTTTGAATAAATTCATTAAAAATGAGTAGCATATAATATTGAAGCACTCTGTGCAACGCTTCAGGGGTGATAATTATGAAATGTCCCCCTTAGGAGCGCAAATAACGCGTGTGCCCGATGGTTGGCCGATATAACGTAAATTCCAGCACGTTGCCTCCGAGATGCTCGGCGGGCCGCGGGCGCCGCCTAATCTCGGAAAACGTGCCTATAGGAGCCACGCTGTTTCTCAACGTTTTGAGGCATGTCACTTCTGGCTTGCGGTAATCGCGGCGTTTTCAGTTTCTGTATCAAAAACACATAATCTCTTGCAAGGCTTTCGTTCAGCATCCACTTGTACTTCAAACGTAAAATCTTGCATGGAGGCTGCTCACAAATTTGGAGGATGCTTAAGCTTCGCCTTTAAGAGTGGAACGCGATAGCAATCAAAGACCCCCGACTGCGTTTAATACTTCCAGACAACTGCAGCTTATGTAACCGTAACGTTTACCGAAAAGGGCTGGCGGCGAACGCTGCGCGCGAAGGCAAGCTTTCTGGTAGAAACTCGGCCTCTTGCGTGGGTTGATCTCCTGTTTCGCACTTTTAATATTTCAGTCTGAGAAGAGCTAGCATAAAAGATATGCGCTGTCGGTGTCTACGTTAGCTTGTGGGCTCCGTTCTCGAAATTCCGAGGAATAACTTTGTAAAGAACGAAAGACAAGTTTCGAGCTACTATGGTGGTAGAAGGGTGGTTTGGTATGCGCGGTTTGAAATTTGGTTCGAATTTGGTCCGACGCGGGACGCCGCATGCCGACGCCGGATTTTATGCGACACGGGGCCCTTAACGCCCTCGCGTTAATACCTTCAAAACGATCTTAAGCGATACTTTCTACGCGGTCCAAAATTTAGTTGCAGTTGGCCTTTCATTACTTGATCGCTGTCATTTCTTTTTGTTTGGTTCGGAAAGTGTCTCTGAAAGCTAGGCAACAAGGGTATAGTAACCGCAGTACATAACGCTAGACATTTGAAAGTCGTCCATTAAAAAAATATTCGGCTTCTTAACAGTTTCTTCATTATGACATTAGGTCGCGAATATCTGTCGCAGGCCGTCATGGCGTACCACTACTCTATCAAGACCTGACGAAGACATAACATTGTTTGAGAAGAACGCCGCACATTACAATGCTCGCCATGGTGTCCTACAAAAAGTACTCGAGGGAACTCTGGCGCTAGTGTCTGGGAGCTGCAAGCACGGCAGTTCGGCTAGCATGAGAACGATTGGTAGATGTACTTGCCTTACCTTCGCCCTTCTGGTTTCGAACGACTGACTTTGCGAATTGATCATATTGAACAAAATATTGATATAAATTCAACAATTCCCAATGATTCTGGATGCGAGGAGCTTTATTGCCTTCATGCGTATATATAAAAAAAATTAAAATGTAGGCTGATAAAAATTTGGGTAAAGCCACGGAGTAAGACATTTAGGAGGTAAAACTCCCGTCAGCGCGAGCGAGCGCGGGCGACCAGATAAGGTCGCAATTGTATGCGCCGACAGGGCCATATACAGTGGCGGCGCCATGCGGCGCGTCGTAGAAGCCGCAGCGAAAAAAAAATGCAGCGCCCGGGCAGGCTGCTCCGGCGCGCTCTCAACGGTGGTAATTTCTTTCCAGGCCGCCAGGCGCCGCCAGCACGATAACGGCTCCGCGGGCTTGTGACTTTTTGTGGTCGCCGCAAACAACGGAGTTTCCTCTCCTAAACGTTTCTTGCTCCGTGGGTAAAGCGTATAAAGGTACAAGAACGATTGAAGTCGCAAGCATAAAAAAAAAATTTGAAAAATTCGTAAATAACCGCCTGCAGTACGGAAAGAACTAGAAGGAGCATTTCGCAACTCAAAGCCAAACGAGACGGCCCAACACGAGATTCTCACATCAAAGCGCGCGATAGGTTTTAGTGCTTCCGCTATGGGGAATAGCTACGGCTGGCATAGTTTCCTACAATTGTACGAAACTCTATGACGGCAGGGCAGCCGGACAAGTACGCATCGATTAGGCTACCGGGAGCCAAAAAACTCGGCCAATACGCCGCCTGAGAGAGCACGTGTTGGGCCGACACTAAGAGGGAAAAAGCGAACGGAGTGGCTTCCCAGAGTTCTCTTACCACGGCTGGCCGTGTGACGTAATGCTTCTATTTTGTTTTATGCTTTCGCATCAAAATAGAAGACGCGCGAGGTTTCTTGGCTCCCGTCTGGTTCATTTAACAATGACCCATTAAGCGAAAAGGCATCGCGTCTGTCGTCTGTAGCAGCGAAATGGCACCAATGACCCATTAAGCGAAAAGGCATCGCGTCTGTCGTCTGTAGCAGCGAAATGGCACCAATGACCCATTAAGCGAAAAGGCCTCGCGTCTGTCGTCTGTAGCAGCGAAACGGCACGTAAGCCCCCATTGCCATTGACTGCAACGCCATGTCACAAGCGCGTCTCGGCAGAGCAGAGCGGGCGAAAGGGAACACACACACCAGGTGTTGCGTGAGGAGAGAGGGCATCGCCGCGAAGTCGCGTCATCCCTCGCTCCCAGAAGCCTGTTATCCGCGCGATCCTTGTCCGCGCAAGCTCTCCTCTGCGTTCTAACTGCGCCTCGGTAAGGCCAAATTAAAACGCCGCTCGCTTACCCTCAAATAGTTCGCAACTCGAAGGACCACTCCGCGGCGTTCAGTGGAACATTAATGCTTTCCCATTCACAATTCATAAGTGCTTAGGTGTCCTCGGATTCTTGAACGCCTGTACTCTGCATGTTAATGTTCAGAAGAAAGCCAGAATACGCTTTCTTGTGCACAGTTGTTTACAGCGCTTTTTTCAGGAGGCTGCTAAGCCGCCATCTTGTTTTGACAGCAACTTATCCTGCATCGTTTACGAGGCTTCAAGGGCCCCCTTACCACGCCCCATTCCAAATTTTATACACCAGAAGTTCTAGGGAACCGTCTATGAGAGTTGCACCGTAAGGATTTTTCAAGTGTGTATTAAGAGCTAGGAGAAATTGCAATGTGTCATTGCAATGCTGATAGGAGGCGCGTTTCACTACCAAAGTATAGGCCTCTTCAGCTTCGACTAGCGTCTGCAAGCACCATTTCCTCCCTGCGTTCTCCAATACTGTAGCCGAGAGATCATTCTCGTAGCGAGACCCGCTTCCTTGTTTTAAGCATGAAATGCTTCTAGCTCCCGTTGTCGGCGACCTTCCAGTGACCTTGAGGCAAAAAGCCAGAGCCGTTATCCGGGCACAAACGAGAACATCCGGGCAAGTTGCGAGAAGAAAAACGAGATCATCTGGGCAATCAGTCAAGACCGCATTACATACGCTAGTTACTTTCCATACAAGTTACAAAAAATATCGCTTCCGGGTTGTCCCTAATGCTTGTTCACAATATCACTCAAGCTGTAACATCTAGCACGATCAACGTTTGTCATTTCCAATAGCGACGTTCAAAAGGCAGATACAGGGCACCACACACTTGATTGTCATCTTTTGTCGCTGCGACACAGTTGTCTGTGCCCTTTTCAACGCCAGCAGTTCGTGAGGTCCGCGGTGCGTCCTGCGCGTTTCGAATGGCCATTTGACCAACCCTTGCAATGAGGTTCTGTCTGTGACATACTGTTGCTTTCCATGTGGACTAGTGCGCAGTATGGCGTGGTGCGATGAGATGTGGTGGCTAGTATCAAGATTGTGACTAGTATTTCCCACTAAACTGCTTTTCCGGTAGCCATTTCATATTTTCTTTTTTTTTCTTTTTTTTTTATGCGGAACGCACTTCCAGTAGCGGCATCTCCTGCGCTGGATGATTTACCGAAGTCCGGTGCCACAGTCGGTGACGTTGCAGGCGGTGCGTCTAACGAAGCGGTGTTTGTGCGTGGAACGACGACTCTCTGGCTGGTAGCGGGGCTTTCTCGAGGGGTTGGGCACGCGGGCTTCTGTTCAAAGTGTCCGCCAACTTGAAACGCCGGTTATGTTCGCCACGCGGACTGCCCCGCGCGACTTGCCAAGCACTGCCAGAGCGCTTTAAAAATGACCAGTCGAATGAATGCGCTATAACCGTGTAGGCACAAACAGAAGGATGAACGCACTCCAACGGAGTAGTACAAGAGAATTGGAGTCAAATTCGGGTCACTCAGTTACTCCCGCGTAAAGGAGTCGCAGGTTGCCATTATCCCTCAAGAGAAAAGTGTATAACAGCTGTGCTTCACCAGCACTCACGTACGGGGCAGAAACCTGGAGGCTTACGAAAAGGGTTCTACTTAAATATAGGACAACGCAACGAGCTATGGAAAGGAGAGTGATGGGTGTAACGTTACGGGATAAGAAAAGAGCAGATTGGGTGAAGGAACAAACGCGAGTTAATGACATCTTAGTTGAAATCGGGAAAAAGAAATGGGCATGGGCAGGAATGTAATGTGGAGGGAAGATAACCGATGGTCATTAAGGGTTACGGAGTGGATTCCAAGTGAAGGGAAGCGTAGCAGGGGGCGACAGAAAGTTAGGTGGACGGATGCGATTAAGAAGTTTGCAGGGACGACATGGCCACAATTAGTACATGACCGGGGTAGTTGGGGAAGTATGGGAAGTGGGCGTAACCGGGCTGATGATGATGAAAGGAATCTCTATACTCGCGGACAACTTTCTGTGGCCATGAAGGGAAAGCTACCGATGCAAAGCGCGCGCAAGTGAAAGCGCTTCTGAAAGGAGTCGCGTTTTAATCCAGGTCATGGTTTAGGCTGGGCAAGAGGAAACATAAACACCGTGTTAGCAAAAGGTTAAATAAGACTGGAGACGCCACTGAGTGTAAAGGTTCACTTATTTTGCGGCTTTTTCCTTCCGCGTCTGAGGAAATGCGAAACCCGTCGCGCGTGAAGCTGCGCCGATTCAGCGCTTTTCATAATAATAATAATAATAATAATAATCAGCCTGGTTACGCCCCCTGCAGGGTAAAGGCTCGGAAGAGAACAGCGCTTTTACGGGTATCCAAAAGCACTGTCAAACGCTGCCGGACTACTTGGCGCGGTAACACATCTGCAGCAGCCACGGGCCCGTAGCTTTTCCTTTATAGCCACAAAAAGTTGTCCGCGAGTTGTCCTCTATGACGTACCATGACCTCTCGGCGGAGCTTGCCTCTATGTGTATAGTTCAGAGCAGAGTCGTTTCAACTGTACTATCGGCACCGTGTCTTCGAAAATAGCCCTTGGTGCGAAAATTGAGCTCAAGCCCATTTGAAGCATAAATACATTATGACAAGCATAAAAAAGCTCCGACTCATTTGTACATACATCCCCGCAACTCGCTATGCGCCAAACTTTGCTGCGCAGTGGACTCTCATGTTGAAATACTGATTATAAGAGTCCCTGATATAAGGCGACAAGACGCCCTTTACCTGTAAGCTTGCTTTTCAGTGACACTAATACAAACTATGAAGATAAATTAAGCTTAAATGTTTGAATTAAGCTAAATGTGTGCGTTAAAAAATATTACGACTGGAATATTACGAACTGTGTCATGCGCTTCTTCGACAGGAAAAAAAAAGTCAAGCAATTTAAGACGACGTACTCGGGACCTTCAAAATAATTCGTTATGGACGTCATTTTGTTATAAAGGTCGAGCATCGCACCGTTCACAATAGAGCCGCTACAGGCTAAGCAATTTCACAAAAAGTAAAACCTCTTTTTAGCACGAATTCGAAACTCGAAGTCACCATCTCATATATTGAGGGGGAGGGGGTCACATTTCGTATGACAGCGTGCGACTGCAGCCAACATTGTTGCACCGAGGTTTCCAGCATGCTGTGCGGCAAAATGCAGGGGACACGTAACACTCTTAAAGTTTACACCCTTTGGGGCTTATCTTGTCCCGCAAAGATAATCCTCATCTGCCTTGCTTGCGTTTCCTTTCTTGAAAACTCGGCGCTCGCTACTTTCCTGTAGAGAATGCTGTGTCAACCTGATAACGCGCAATGCGCTTGTGACTTGGAAGAACCAGGTTCGCAGCGTTAAAGAAAGCAAATGAGGGCAAGACAGACGACGATAATTACGACGATTATTGCTGTGGGACAAGATACGAACCAGAGGGTGTAAACTTTTTTAAGAGTGAAAGCCAAGCTGGGATCGTCGAATTCCGCCATCGCCTCCCTTGCAGTCAAAATTCATTCCTTTACAGGATCTTCATCGTTGTCGCTTCGTCGACATTCGCGTCCTTCTCGCCATTGATGGCTTTGAAGATGGCGTCGGCTGTCAGTTACTACACCACGTCAACTTCGACGCATTCGTCAGCCGTCGTATTCGATGATGCGTTACAACAAGCAGCGTACGAGCTGAGCGATTCCTGGAGAAACTCTTACGACAGTGCTAATGTGTCCTGCTAACGTTAACGTTACGTCCTGCTAACGCTAACGTTACGTAAACGTTAGTGTTATGTTAGCGTAAACTGCTCCGTTAGCGTTAGCGCAGAACGCACATCGGTGACGTCTGCGGAGGTCAACGACTGCACCGCTACGCGGCGTTCGTTGTAAAACAAAAGTCGAGCGTCGCGGATGCCCAATTCCTTGGCTGTACAGGCAAGCTTGCAGTCTTCGTTGCGAAGTCGCAGTACGTATAAAATATATCAATTCAGTCAGTCCTACGTTATAGAGGCCCTATCGCTGTGTAGGCTTACGTTGCAGACGCATTAACAGATCAACAGCAGTTGAACTGCGACTGTTCTCCGTGTAGTTCAGAACGCTTTCAAGGGCGAAGTAGGCGCAAGCGCTGGCTTCACCTCTGACGCTAAGAATCTGCGAGGGCTGTCACTCTAGCATGCCTTTTTAAACCTCCTTGGGGCTAGCCAGGTGACAGAAACGGATTTCGAGGGCTATGCTTTTGCGAACGGCACGCGCAGGAAGTGATTGCTGAGCCTGAAGCACGCCATTGCCGCTAAGCACTCTTAAAAAGGTTTGCACCCTTTGGGGCGTATCTTTCCCCACAACGATAATCGTCACCTGTCTTGCTCGCATTTTCTTTCTTTAGCACAGCGAGTCCGGTACATCCAGTCGCGAACAGCTTGCGCGTCAGCATTTTCGACAATAAAGTAGCGAGCGCAGAGTTTTCAAGAAAGAAAACGCAAGCGAGGCAGATGAAGATTGCCGTTGTGTGGCAGATATGCACCTCAAAGGGTGCAACTATTTTAAGAACGAGCTTCAGACACTATCTATTAGTAGTGTGCAAAAGCACAGCCTCCGAGACTGGCTTTCTTCACTTCGAGGGAGCCGTCGCTGGGGAGCGATTCGGACACTCCTGTATCGCCTCTCGAAATGCACCGCACTTTAAAACAAAATTACACCCTTTGGGTTTTAACTTGCCACACAATAAACGTCATCTGTCTTATCCGCATTTCCTTCCTTCAACGCTGCAAGCCCGGTAATTCCCCCTAACGAACGGCATGTGCGTTATCAGCGTGACATAGTATTCCCGACAGGAAAGTAGCGGGCGCGGCGTTTTCAAGAAAGGAAACGCAAGCAAGGCAGATGACGATTATCGTTGTGTGGCTGATATACACCCCAAAGGGTGTACCTTTGTCTAAGAGTGCGCTAGAAAATAAAGGCGGGGGGGGGGGTGCAGATAAGGACGGAGGTTAAGGAGCAAATATATATATATATATATATATATATATATATATATATATATATATATAGACGGGAGCGTAAAGTGACAATTTTTGAAGCCTAGTCATAAAAACAAAGGAAAGGCTGCTAGGGAAAGGCCCTCGCCACATGCACTCTAAGAACAGTTTACACCCCTTGGCTTGCCCCTTCTGCCACACAAAAATAATCGTCATCTGCCTTGATGTGTTTCCTTTCTTTATCGCTGCGAGCCCAGAACTTTCCAGTAACGAATGGCACGCGCGTTATCAGCATAGAACAGTTTACACCCTTTGGAGTGCCCCTTCTGATAACGCGCGTGCCGTTCGTCACTGGAAAGTTCCGGGCTTGCAGCGATAAAGAAAGGAAACGCATCAAGGCAGATGACGATTATTCTTGTGTGGCAGAAGGGGCAAGCCAAAGGGTGTAAACTGTTCTTAGAGTGTGTATGTCTTTTGGTCTGTTAAGGTCCGCAACCGTCGACGGCCTACTTCTCAACGACTCAACGCGCAGATAGGCCCCGCGGAGTGAAGGGGCGGAGTCACAGAAGGTTGGTCTGCCGTGGATAGCTGTCTGATGTCACGTTCCTCCTAGTCTTTTTTTCTTTCCTCCGTGATCGTCGCGAAAAACGTCGCGTGGCTCCGAGGCATCGCTGTGGGAGAGGGCAGAAATGTCGATTGCGAGCAATGGTCGAGGCAACGGTAGGGAGCACGAGGGGGTCTCTGAAGTGGGGGAGGATAGCTGGCCTCCTCGCCAATCAAACATTTCACTATCTTCTATGTGGGCTACTACTAAGGCCTTTATAAACGTTATTGTGGTAAAGCGCTGCCTGGATGGCACGTTACAAGTTCTAGTCTTCACATTTTCGGCGGCGCCAGGGGCCTGTTTAGTGCTTCAAGGTTTCCAAAAGCATTGTAAGCAAGAAAATAATGGGAACCGAGGAAAGGACTCTTGCGGCCACTGTGAAACTAGAGCAACAGCTCGTGACGTAGCATGTCCAGTTCGTAACTGGTTAACTGCAGCCACTCAATGGACCAAAAAGCTGATTACGTTGCATTTTGATGAGCAACAAAATGCAGTTGGTCTCATTTTCATATTAACTTCCCACAGATCCCACAAGTGCTGACACCGCTCTGTTGGTCGCTTTCTCTTAGTTACAGCAGCTACATTTTACAAGTGCAGCATGCTCTGTTTGAGCCTCGTAATGAAACAAGGCAGCATCAATTTGCAGACACACTTAGAACATGCGTCCGTAGTGGGCGATTCAAATTGCGAAACTGCACTGCCTCCTTAGTAACCGTTTTCTCTACAACTAAGCCATCTATTATTTCTAGGTTCTGCATTTGCCTTCTGGGTCTTTTTAAAGCATACCATCTACTCTCGCAACACCCAGAGCGAAAGATATTAGGAACACTTAATATTAGCACAAGTGCAAACATCTTTCATTCAACAATGCGTGCCTGTATCGCGACACTAGATGAATTGCACTTTTCGTGCACGTGGTTCTATTTTTTTAGTCTGATGACATTATCACCACCTGCAAATTACACCTAATGCCACTAGACAATTGCATCATGCTCTAGTAGTAGTTTGAACTGTGTGGACAGCACAACTGCCAAGACACAACACATTACTTCATTTTGCCGCAGTCAAATTCCCTGTTGTGCTAGTAATTCTTATTTATGTGCTGGTAAACACTACCATTCAGCAGTAAGCGGATCAATTTTATTATAAGGGCAGCGGTAACTGTACACGTTAATGTCACACAATTTTTGTAACACAGTTTGTAAAGTAGATGAACTCGGAAGAGATGAAACAGGGTATAAAAACTGTACATATGGTGTATTTATGACATGTATAAATGAAGTTTTTTTTTTGAAAAACAAAATGACTTTTTTTGGGCAGCTGGAAATGATGTGTTGTGCACTGCAAGTCTCTCAGAGTTCGTCGCCGTGTGTGAACTCGGGCAGTGTGGGTTCTTCGCTGTCTGACACCGGCTCCTCTGAAATCAGGAATGAAAGATCTCGTTTTCAGTTCTCACTCACAGCTTCCATACGGGAAGTTAAGTGAACTGGCATGTGGGTTTCCCCATGAAATTTCCCACAGCTTGTGTGACATGCGTACGTCATGCCTCTTGTCGAGCCTGACCAACTTCTGCCTTAAGATAAAGTTGCCGAAGCATGTTTTAGTTGGAAAGAGCACCAGCTTAGCTCAGTAAAGCAAGTATCACTTAGCAGCAACTGCTATTAGTACGACTTCAGCCTTACACTGATGTCAAACCAACCTAATTTCCACTAGGCTTGATAGGCCGAATGTCTTAATTGTACCAACTTTAACCTCAGAGTCAAAGGGTGAGAAATATATTAGGCCTAATTAGGCTTAGCCGCCTCAGTTTTGCTTGTTGGTCGTATCTCAGTAAAATATGTAACCACACCAGTTCTGTGTGCAGTTTCAAGTGCAAGCTTACTCACCAAATAGTAAAAACATGTTAAGTTGCCCTAAAAATATCGCATATCTAACATGAAAGTGCAATCTCATTTGTTTAAACTGTTTTCCAAACTGACTAAAAGCAGCTTTTGTCACAGTCAAAAGGGCTTTTGACTAAAAGCCCTTTTGTCACTGCCACCGAAATGCAAATGATATCTTGCACATGATAATTTTCACCAGGAAATCTTCACAGCGTAAGGAAACCCACACCATTTCAAAAGATAAAAATTAGTGACTGCAGCAAGCTGTTACACCCTGAAAAAAAAAGTGACTTGTATGGGGGAAACGTGGAAGACACATTGTGCAAACAAGATATGCACTCTGAAGCAATGTGAGTGTTTATTTCGAAAGAGCCTCATTGCCTACAAATATCTACAATGCAGATTTTCTCGTAACAGCAGCTCTTCGAGGTGCAGTGTTGCACAAATAAATGCACAGCTTCAAAACATGCATTCCCTAAGTTGAGACTAGAAATGGAGTGACAAGTTCCTACTACCCTTAATGAAAACTGGGGCAAATTGCAACTATCCGGCTTATGGCAGCAGCTTGATCTTGTTCCAGAAACATAGCTTCTGGAGAAAGTTCCTAAAATTGCACTGTTGCATTAAACAAATCTCTGCTGGTTGTGAAGACGCTGAACTCGGGGAGTGTTAAGCAATTGTGCACCAGTGTGCTGAGGCATTTCAAAAGTTGGTGTGAAGGCATCCAACTTCAGCACGAAATGTCACTGCTGATTTTCTTTGTGTTTGTTGTTGAGAAAAGTGTTGTTAATAAACAAATGATGAACTCTACAAGCTGTCACTGTGTGTGAAACAAATATTCATACATGTATCCATAGTTGTGAGTTTGCAGTTTCAGAATCATTAAGGAATGTAATGAACCACACTGACTAATGTATACAAGGTGTATGGTACTTTTCTTTCTCAGGGCAAGACCACATGAACCACAAAAACAGAAATCAAGACATCACTACAACCTCTTCTCCAAAGAATGGGAACAGAAGCGCATCAAGTAATTGTGCCGTAATACTGATAAATGTGGAATGTCACTCCCCGCTTTTGTATAAGCATAATGCCCGTAGTCTTTGTCCTTTGTACACAAGTTGTTGACGTCTATCAACCAGACACTTTGATGCGCAATTTACAGCCACTAGACCAATGCACAGTACATTGTAAAGACAGCAATGGTGATCACATAAAATGACATAAAATGACATAAAATGACATAAAGTCTGAAATGACAGCAGCTGCAAACAGTGCCCACAGGTGCATGCTGCGACAGCGAATTGTGCTACGAAATAAGCAGCACATTCGTAAGACTTTTTGCTAAAGTGTTATACAGGCTGTTTTTTAAACAACCCGTCTTACACAGTCGCAGTCAATTCAAGTCAAGCAGATAGACAAGACACAGCGGTCAACAAAAGAAGACATTAAACGAGTTCTAGCATACCACAACTGTAAAGAGGAAGCTCTAGCTTGGGGCCAACTCAGATTTCCCAATTTAAATGCATTTAAAACTCAAAAATGCATTTGGGACAAATGCTGGACCAATTCGAATAAACTATGTTGCATTTGGAAAAGTTGAAATTTTAGTGATTGTAGGAAGCAGAATATGGTTTAGAGCTAGGAATCTTTTACAAGAATACTCAAAAATCTACATTTAAAAAATTCGTACGAATGGAGTCCATAATGCTGCAACAAAAACGACATCATACTTCTGTAACGTGAAAGTGTTAGAGCATAAATTTAATGTAGCAATAATTTACAGCTCACACGAAACTGTTACAATGTTTACAAGGGTTTATCGTAAGTCCTACTTGCAAACTATTGGCATACTTCGGAGTGGTGAATAATACACCAATTTTGTCTGCTTTGGATGTATTATAAGGAATAGCCTACAGAATTGCAATATTATTGTTAATTGCAGAGTTAGACTTGTCAACTTCACAGTTTCATTTTTTGAAATTGTGCAATATTCAACAATTTTTATTAGAGGATCGACAGCCTAATAAAAAATCTCCTACCTACAGTCCCTAGATGTTGACTTTTCCTTTAAATGCGATAAACTTCGTCAAAGTTGGTGCAGTGATTGCCAAGAAAAAAAAACTATTTCTTCATTTCCATGCATTTTGACAGGAGTGCCCGATCTAAAGCTTCGTCTTCATGTGCGCCAACTTTTAGTTTTGCTCATGCTCGCAAAGCTAGGCCAGAAACAGCTGGCATCAAATGCTTATGAACCATGAGATCCAAGGAAAAGCTGAATACTTGTGCAGCCTGGGCAGCCAGATATTCAGATTTTCAGCTAGTACTGGGATTTGGAAACAACATACACCCGCCGTGGTTGCTTAGTGGTTCTGGTGTAGGACTGCTAAGCACAAGGTCGCACTTCGATGAGGGCAAAATTGCAACGCCCATGTACTTAGATTTAGGTGCACGTTAAAGAACCCCAGGTGCTTGAAATTATTCAGGAGTCCCCCACTATGGCGTGCCTCATAATCAGATCGTGGTTTTGGCACATGAAACACTATAATTTATTATTATTATGGAAACAACATGCTGTCATATGGTTTAACAGGCTGTCATTGCAAGACGCTTGGAAATATGTTTTCCATAACCTGTGGTCCATAAACTTTTGACGCCAACTGTATGTGTGCGGCAGGAGTTACCTAGCACATGGAAAGCCGGCAGGTGAACGATGTGACTAGCCTCACTGCCTTCAAGGGTAGAGGGGCAGTAGTATGCTAAAATTCTCCATTAAGGTGACCAACGTTCACGCATGCTGCTTTTTCATTCTTCAATGCTGCCCGACAGCTCACAACCCTTGAAACGAGGAGGGATGCTGACAAAGAACTAAACGGCACTAACGCACACAAATGTAGAGGCAACAGCAAGAACACGAAACTGGCAACCGCGGGGCTAATCATCACCATGACATGACATTACTGATGGTGGACGTGACGCTGTGGTCTTTCCAGTTGGACAGTGTGTACTCGGAAAAGCCAATGTACACCCCGACGCACAGCCCAATGGCACTGGCGACTGATGGGCTCCTCTTGAATATGATCAACGTTGCTATGCAGAGGCCAAGGTAAGTGGCATAGCGCGCCAGCAAGATGTGCAGCTCTCGCCACTTCTCGCCATTGTCTGGGAGATGGGAAAAGTGGAGAGGAGGGATGCCATTTTTTTGGTCGGCCAAGTGAGCAACCCATCGGGCAATGAGAAAGCACAAACCCAGGATGCAAGCAAAGTGCTCGCACACCGTGCCTTCTTTTTTTTTTTTTACGGATCACACATCCCCTTCAGGCCCGTCTAGAATCACACATTCAAGGATTACACGCTGGAGTATCAATTAAAAAGAAATGTTGTGTCATATGTGGTGCATACATAAGGTGACACTTATTAGAGGTGTGCTGAGAGAATGGTTGATATATACAAGGTGCATTTGACAAAAGGGCTGGAAGGTTAGATGTCTCAGTGGTTGCTGGTGACACGAGTTATTTGGTTATGTGGAGCGTTTTCTTCTTTACCTGTTTCTTTATGGAAATCATATAGGTTTTCAGACAGGCTCAGTGTACTTCAAGTACAATGCATAGTTGACTTTGCTCCTCGCTCAGGTGCAGAGTCCACATTTGTGTGCATAATCACGGTCACCTAAAAATTTTAATTTGCTCCATTCCCATGCTGTATCCTTTAATGATCCTGAGGAAGCAATAAGTATGTTGAAACTAATTTCATAACCAACACACTAAATTGGCACCTGAAGGCGACGTGTGGGTAACATTCACGGAAGGGCACTTAACACCCTGCTTTGCTTATTGTGCCCTAATGCCTTCATGATGTGAATACAGCAAGCAATTCTCTGCACAGTTTGCTAAAAATTAAATGTTATTAACAAGTGCTACAGTGTGAAAGCTTACGAGTACAGACTATAGATGGTTGACCATAGGAAACTTTCGCTACAAAGCTATCTAAATACATGAGAACAAAGAAATCACCTCTTGGCAACCACAGCACTGATATTGATAAGGTCTGCTGCATTTAAAAGAAAAAGAACTTAAAATCTAGTGACTCCAGAAAGCAGATTTTTTTTATTTAGGCTATCATTCTTTTATTCTTTGTTAAAAATCGCTATATTTAAGAAAAGATAAAATATTGTGTACCACTTTAACGCAGCAATGAAAGACAACATCAGTTTTGCAAAATGCATGTAATAATACATCTAAAGCAGGCGAAATTGATGCATTATACAATGCTCTAATTTATGCCACTAATTCATGAGTAGTGGTATAGACCACTACTTAAGAATATACAGTAGAACCCCGCTGTTACGTTCCTCACTGCTGCGTTTTCCCGGCTGCTACGTCGTTTTCATCCGGTCCCGGCATAGCTTCCATAAAATTCAATTCATAAGGAACCCCGCTGTTACGTCGTAGCTGTGAAAACGTTCCCGCATGATACGTCGCAACTTAGCACCCCGAACCCGCCTGGGCTGAAGTAGGCAACGCGCTCCAACCGCCATTTTGGCTTTTGACGAGTCTTGGCTGGGCTTGGCCGGGCTTGGCTATGGAACTGGCTGCAAAAAGCCGCACGCCAGTTCGAGAGGCTGCACTAAGTGGCCATTCGTGAAAAATGCTATCACTATCATCACTGTGATTAGGGTCACCGCATGGTTGTTGGACGCATAGAGTTTCCTACAAAATAATTTTGTAGGAAACTCTATGGTTGGACGGGTCGACTCACGGAGGAAGGAAACTCGGGAGAGGCCCTCACGTCACTCTTTGTGAAGCAAAAGTGAAACCGGAAGCTGGCGTTGCTCGTGGCGTTGCTCTGCCTACCGGGACAGCTCTTCTCTCTTGTTTACATTTCTCCCACGCCGCGCCGCGCGCAACCGGGCTGCTCGGACGCGCGCGCTACTAAACAGTCGTTAGCAGGTTAGCATGATTACGCCAAAGAGGGCAAAATTTCCCGCGGATATTCCTTCGTCCGTTGCCATTGCCGTGGCGCGGTGACGACGAGGAGCACGAGCCGCATGATGCCGGGCAGTGGCCAAATCCTAGCTTTGGAGAAGCCGTCGCGGCTCTAGACCTCCTCTGCAGGTACGTCGCACCTCACAGCGACGCTGACAGCAATGCGGCCTTCCAGGCTGTTGAGAAACGTGTGGCGATTTCTACCGAGCGAAAGAAACGGCAAGCCATCATTCTAGGCTTTTTTAAGTCCTAAGCGCACTTTGTGGAAATAAATTGTCTATAGTTGAAGCTGCCCTTTTTTTCATTCATTTTCGGAGCTTTCCTCACTGTTGCGTTTTCCCGGCTGTTACGTTTTTTTTCCCCGGTCCGGTGAAAAACGTATGAACGGGGTTCCACTGTACCACTAATTTAATGTAAACTAAATTTATGTATCAATTTTGCCCACTTGAGCTGCTCTAATAGATGCAGTTTACAGAACTTCGGTATCTGTTTTTTGGTGCAGTTACAGATCTGTAAACACTACGCCTTTATTTTTTTCGAACTGATTTCTTTCCTATTTTGTAAAATACTGCAGGTCGTAAATAAATATTGTGCTTCATAGACTGGCTAGAATTTGAACTTTTTCTCTCAAATGCAACAAATTTCATATAAATCCGTCAGGCTAGTGGTTGGATCATAAAAGCATCTCTTTGTTTTACATGTATTTCAGTATGGAAATTAGAGTTGGCCACTAACTAAAGCTTGTCTTTAAGGCAAGGACGATGTGACACACATAAAAAGGACAAGGACGCATTCTGCTGGGGTGTACTTGTGTTTTCTTTGATTCTGTCTTTGAGGATTGCAATCCTGTTCGTGTATTACTTGAAAGGCTAGCATGTTTTAAACACATAATTAAAAAAGAAAGAGCAGGATGGAAACAAGCAACTGCTGCCGTGCAACTGAAAAGCCTAATCACAGAAAGTGTTCCTTTTCCGAACACTTTCATCAATGGAGCCATTACCCCAGACGCTGGGCAGTACCTTTCGGTGCATGCAAAACTTACCGTATGGAACGTCTTCTACACAAGGCGAGAGAGACATCCAAGAAGGAAGAAAAGAATAGAATGAACACACATGCAAAGCAGTGCAGCAAAAAAATGGCATGCAGGAAGTAACGGCAAGCATGATTTAAACATTCATCACAGAGTACTATAACGTTCATGCACTGAAAGAACTGAGGAGAATTGAATTCAGGTGAACAGCAAAGATTTAAGGAAAAAAGAGAGAAGTAGGATGCACCAGTGAATCGGGCCGCTGACTATATATATATATATATATATACACAAACATGGCGGAAGAGTAAAATACTGGAGGCCTTCTGTGGAGTTGAAACCAGCTGCTTGTTGTTAGCAACTTCCTGGCAGAGCTGCCAGTACCTTTTGTGTTCTTATTCTGTTGTTGCTATTATTAACATTTATGTCCCTAACTTGATGGCTAGAATGTCTACACAAGAATGCAATGCACCAGCAAACTCAAATCTGTATTTCCCATGTAGTGTATACATGGAAAGCACTTAGCCACTTTGAGTTGTTAAAGTGCTACCCTTCACGCATCTTTCAAATGCATTAAACTGAAAGCCATTTTGGTGCCCAAGTGGTGCACCGTGGTGGCTTTAAATACTTCATGGACTTTCTCTAAGCATGAGAAAAAGAGCTACATGAACAATAATACGTTGAAAACAGCTAAATATCTCATTAGCAAATGTGCTCTACAAACAATGCACTGACATTGTGTCCATCAAGTGTTTAATCAAAGTTTGTTGATTAATCAAACAATGAAAATAATAAAGGCTTCTTCAGGAAGTTACTAATAAGGTACTGTTGGTTTAACTTGCACAGGAGACATCACTTCCTTTTTCTTAACTTGCTGTGTGCTATTTGGGACTCGAGGTTCAGTGCTTTAACAGTATTAAAGGGGGCCCTCGACCACCCCTCAAGCTTGGTGAAAAAAACACGGTCCGCGGATAGCATACACTGCTGTGAACATTGCAGGCAAATTTTGCAGTCATGCACGGTGCGTGGATCTTGCAACGGAGTGCAAAGTCACCTTTCTCTAAAACGCTCTCTTTTTAACAGGAGCCTGCTCCTCACTCTTTTCTTGACACTTTATTTCATAATATAGCAGATTCCTATAGATGGCTGCTATTGGCCAATAGCTGATATCAATCAAGAAGGGTGTTTGGATCAGTGCACTTATTCCTACTGTTACTGTGCATATTTATTGATACAGTTTAATAAACAGGATGAAGTAAGCACAAATCTGCTTTCGAATTTCGATAATAATCATGTACTTCCGAAAGAAGCAGACTATCGTCTGCTCAAGCTTGGCTGCGGCCACCCACGTAGGAATGAGACTTTGGCCACCCCGCTTAAATCGATGTCGTAGACGTCTGGTCTCGCCAATTTCGACTAGTTTTGAAAACTCAACTAGCCTCAAATCAAGCGAAACTTAAGGTCAGGCCGCATGCACGCTCACTCCTGGCCGATCCTGGCTAGACGCCTTGGCAGACTTCACTTCGCAATGAGCTTCAGAATGTACAATTTGGATGTCGCTGCTACGTGTCCTTCAAGCTGGTGCAGGACAAAACCGGTCCGCACCACATAGCACAGCCAGACAGAAGCACACAACAAAGCAAGCGCTGCAGTTGCAAGTAGCTGCGATTTGCTACATAGCGTAGATGCCGCGGCTGCCACGGGTTGCCGCAACGAGTACACTGGTTGAGCGATTGAGTTTCATAAGTATTTGCTACAGGGAACTGTGGCGCTAGTCCCTATGAGAGCTGCAAGTGAGGTGGTATCAGCCAGCATGGGAATGATAGGTAGTACATGGATTTGCCTGAACTTCATCCTTCTGGCTGCAAGCAGCTTCGTGATTTTGTAAACTGTTCATTTTCAACAAAGCACTGTGCACAGTATAATTAAATAAACATTAATAATATTGCCCGACGGCAGGATTCAAACACAGGACCTCTGGCACAGAGGCCCATTATTGAAATCATTACGCCGTGGACGCACGCATCAAAAGGCGACCATAGAAAGCTCATATGAATTTCTCACAGGAAAGCCAATTTTTTGAGACGCTTGGCGAGTTTCAATTTGGCCACCTCGACAGGCTGAACCACTGCAATTAGTAGTGACTGTGTGTGTTTGCAGAGTATTCTGCACTTAGAAAAGTATAGATTGATCTCAAATTTAGGAAAAAGAAGCCAGATAAACTGTAATAAAAAAGCCACAAGAACATCTGAATCCACAAGGTCGAAGATTAGACAAATCCACATACTACCCATCATTCCCATGGTGGCTGAACAATTGCAGCGGCAGAGTTCCCTTCTGTAATTGTTGTAGGAAAACTTTATGGGCTGACCGCACTGCGGCTCGCTGTGGTCAACCGCGTCTGGCACATCGTAGGCACCGAAGTCGCAAATAGCGGCGCCTGTGTGAACACCCAAATTAAATTTGAACTGCACGCCACGGTGATGTTCAGTAGGGGGAGCGATGTTGGCACACCTTGCTCTGCCGTAGTCTTTGCAGTGCAAATCATTGAAGAAGGAGCGGAAGCACCACGAACGGTATGTTTGATTGCCAGTAACTCTGCTTCTGCTGAACGCATTGAAGAACTTTTGGAGGCAAAGTATTCCTAAAATAGTCTAACTTAACTTCAAGTGCATTTCTCGACTTCGATAAACAGTGGTTCAGGGCCCCCTTAACAGTAGTGTGTGTTTGGAGACACTTTTGAAAATGAAAGACAAGATCTCTCCACAGCTCTCAACCAGTTAAGATAGAAAACTGTTCACCTTGAACAAGATCTTGGGACCATGGCCTCGCATATCGCAGCTACAAAAGGCCACCAATGAACTGCTGCGATATTTGAAAGCTACAGGATTGAGTCAGCGTCTGTGATCCGTACTGAGTGACTGAATGATATCCCCAGTGGACTTTCTCTTCTTCTTTTAATCTTTCCGTCCCCTTTTCCCTTTCCCCAGTGTAGGCTAGCCAACCGGGCTCAGTCCTGGTTAACCTCCCTACCTTTCATTTATCATTTTGGAGACACTATTTGCAGATTGAAAACTTTGGCGATAATGTGTGGAACATGCTTGCTATCTCGCCTATAAAGGCAATACACGGCACAGTTCCACTGTTGATTCAGTGCTTTCTGGTGCTTTTAAATCAATATTTCTTAAAATGAAAGAAATTATGAGCGTGCTGAAGGGATATGGTAGTAAGAAACGCAACATAGCTGTTGCAACAAAACATTAGAACCGCATCTTTGAGACTACTGATAAAAAGACAGACTGGAGAGAAGCACAACACAAAACCAATGCACAAAAAGTTTCCCCACGAAATGCACATACATGCAGCATTGCTTTCTTTTGTGCGTGTCACATCACACAGGGGGTTCTGCGTTTATTTCGACGACACGAGGTTTCTTTAGCATGCACATAAATTTAAATACGTGCTTCTGCATTACAGCCCCATTTTAATGGAGCTGCTGTAAATGAGAATAACATCCACAGTATATGATGTTCAGATGTTGCTACACAAAGCGAAATTTGCTTACGTCGTGCATCAATAATGCTAGGCGTGGTTAGATTACTCAGAAAAAAATTTGCAAATGCTGCGTGGATTTTATCTGGCAGCGCTCACATGTGGCAAACACAGCGACTGCAGGAGCAAAGTAAGCCAGTGTGTCATGATGTCATGAATCATCCACCACCTCTCGAGTTCCAAAACCAAAACTGCCTTACGGAAACAAATGTTAAGATTGCACACTTACCAGTATTTGTTTAGTAAGGTTAAGAGGGTTTGGACATTTGTTTAGCACACATACAAAAAAAAATTTAATTTTGAAAATGTTCTGTCGGGACTCCTTTATCAGCGATCACAAGAATAGCTTGGCTGTGAGGATACATTAATCTTTGTTTGGGACTGAACGGCATGCCTATGTCCCCAGCAGGTTGCAATAAGCCTCACACACACAGCAAGCAGCAGACTACTAGAGCGCAGTCGCGACAACAAGGCCTCGATACCACTCACCTTCTCCCTCCTCCTCGTCTAAAGGTGAGAAAGGCAGCAAGATGCAGAATGAGTGCAACAGAAGGGTGCCACGAGACAGAGAAGCAATGCAGAGGGTGCGTTACAAACCTCGAGACGTGCAGAGATAGAATACAGAATCGGGAGACACGGTAACAATAAATATCTTAAAGGCCAACTGCAACAAAATTATGGACCATGCAATAAGCCTAGCTTTGGATACTGGAGACATAGAGAAACTCCCAGGCAATACTGTATGTCTAAAATATGAGTGAATATGCTGTGAAAGGCTAGAAAAATGAACATTTTGGTACTAAATCTGATGAAAAATCAAATGCTGTTTTTACAGTTGCAGAGAATAACACAGAATTTGGATTGTTGAGAACCAACGTGACTTCTCAGTATGACCTCAAAGACTTGGCACTGCCTGTGATGTGCTGAACATCTTGGAGGCCATGACTTGAGCCACATCCACTAATCACCAGGTGCACACGTCTGCTTAGGAGCTATTTAAAGGCTGCTAATAAGAAAATTAGACACTTACTAGACCCGCAGTTGTGCCAAGATTGCTCACATAGTATTAAGTCAACGTCCAATTTTTTGAACTTCTAGAGACCGCAAAAACGTTCGAAAAAGACTAATGTATGCCTTGAACTGCCCTCAAGGGCTCAAATCGCCACATTCACATCCGAAATAGGTTTATAGGCCCACCAGTACAATTATTAGGTGTCTCTGTGCTCGTACTATAACAGGATATGGCGGGTATGTGCGTGTGTAAGCAAGGAACACATTTTATGTCCCGTGAGGGTGGCCCTTTTGCGCTTTTGGTAAACTTCACTGCGACACACTGCGTATGGTTGACC
Organism: Dermacentor variabilis; assembly: GCF_050947875.1. NCBI lineage: Eukaryota > Metazoa > Arthropoda > Arachnida > Ixodida > Ixodidae > Dermacentor > Dermacentor variabilis. The sequence goes on from NC_134576.1 coordinate 114,834,285, forward strand.
GCATAACAAAGCTCGTTGCGGCGAAGCTGATTTTCAGAAACTAGCATTATGCAATGCAATATCCAAGCGATCGGACAGTGAAGGGTTTCAGCAACCGGAGCTTCAGACGTCCTTATACAGTGGCTCTATGGGGCGCGTCACGGTGTCGCGAAAGTGTCCGAATTGTCAGACATGTCGGAAAAATTGGGCATGTGACAAATCAGTCGCTGGCTGTACTGATATTAATCTACAGCATTATATAACCAATTTAGCCAAAGTAAAATTTCATTGCAGTTGGCCTTCAACAGATTTTTCACAAACGTTTACGCAGCGTCAAAACAAAGGTGTAAATGCAACCAAAAACCTATACCGTACCTGCATCTGTTGCATCTGCAGATAGAAGAAAGATAAAACAAGGATGTGTGAAAAAAAAAACAGCTCAATTCATGCAAAGTAACAAAAACAGAAAAATTAAATCACCAGTGCTTGGCATGCATATATGAGTGAAACTAAATAAAACTAAAAACTGCATACACACTCACCTGGAGCGAGGAATAAGACAATGGTGCACACGTTAGCTTCGCATAATCAAACACTAGATGACTGTTTATATCCCAATCCTTTTCCGTTCAGTACAGTCAGGCACAATTTTTTGCAATACCAACCCAAATCTGAGGAATATACGACTCTTTTCATAAAGCGCAAGGTAGCCTTCCTACAGTGTCTCATGCAGAAGACACTGCAGTGAAAACGTTCAACTAGAAAATATGCTTATCAGTTCCTGCATCTCTAATTGTGTAACATGTGTTCGTGCTCAAAGCAGCTTGGCAGGAAAGAAGCAATGCGAGCTTAACAGGTGACTCCCTTTTTAATTATGAGCCATGCTGCCATTGTCTTGGCCATGTAACTATGCAAAAGTGCTAAATTAATGCTGCATCTGACTGGTTGTATCCAAGCGCTCCTGCAAAGCTCCAAAGGCTGTTTTACAGAAGAACTAAGCTTTATCGTGACAATAAGCACACTTTTCCAGCGTTAAAGCTGAAATAATGCCACTAAATTCCTTCGTGTGGCACAGCTTTGTTGCCGTTTTACAAAACCGCCAGAGTGCTCTGGCAGCGTTCTAAAACAACCAGTCGAATGTGCCACAACAGTTTTGAATAGGGCCTATCGTGCACGTTGCAGACCACAGTGGACAGCTCTGGATTATTTTGGCCTCGTGGAATTACATAGCATGAGCATTTTCTCATTCCACCCTCACTGGAATGCATCTGTCAGGGCTGGGAATCGCACCCACGACCTTGAACTTGTCAGTGGAACACCATATACAATGCGTCAGCATGATACGTGGCAGCGAACATTAGACATTCAAGTGATAGAGGCCCAAGATTCAAAATTCAAGCGGGAGACCAATTCCTTTCTTTAATTGTGCCATGTCCTTGTCTGCTCTTATAGTTTATCTCCTTGCCCCCATTTGAACTGTTGCATGTTGAATGATGCAGAACCCACTAGCTTGATCTTTGACGTTGCTAAGAGAACAGTGGTTGTTAAAGGCACACCAAAACTCTTTTTGAGCACAGTAAGAAAACTTCCTGTGTAGACGATGCTGCCATGAACGTTCAAGGAAAATAATATTCCTCGAGATGCAGCAGGGGTATCATTTCAAAATGCCTTGCCTTTTTTTCTCCACCTTAGGCGATGTCAGCAATGATGTTACATGAACTGCGGCAGCCAGTAGATGCCAGCCATTCAGAACATGCACACCAGCAGGCGTTAAAGTGTCCCGCTGATCTTATCAGTGCTCTTTAGGCACTCTTGGATGCTTAAGGCACCTAACTTGAAAGGCCACCGGGAGAAAAGAAAAAGAAAGCAGTAGTAGACAGGGCATTGCTATTGTGCCATTTCAGTCGAGAGGGAATGAAGATTCTAGGGGAAGTGGGGAAACCAAGCATTGCACACATTATATTGCCATTCACATTACGTCCTTTTCAGGAATTTCTTCAGGAATATATTCACTGAAAGACACTGCACTCATTTGAGCATGTTTCCCAGGCTTCAAGAAAAAGTGCGTTAGTGCACCTTTAACAAAATTAAAGCTCACAAACAAGGCTTAGTTAGGAAAATGCACAGAAATTCCTCTTTTGCCACGTATGGTCTCCTGCTCTTTCTAATTTATAACATAAGTAATGGCTTTGGCTTTTCAGTGTGGACTCGTTTGCTACAGATCATGCAATAAACGGCACGTCCTGTGCTACCGGGGCTTAGCGGAGAGAAGAGAACTAGGAGTCGGATTCCTGGTTCATAAGAATATAGCTGGTAACTTACAGGAATTCTATAGCATTAATGAGAGGGTGGCAGGTCTTGTTGTGAAACTTAATAAGAGGTACAAAATGAAGATTGTACAGGTCTACGCCCCTACATCCAATCATGATGACCAGGAAGTCGAAAGCTTCTATGAAGACGTGGAATCGGCGATGGGTAGAGTGAAAACTAAATACACTATACTAATGGGAGACTTTAATGCCAAGGTAGGCAAGAAGCAGGCTGGAGACAAGGCAGTGGGGGAATATGGCATAGGCACTAGGAATAGCAGGGGAGAGTTATTAGTAGAGTTTGCGTAACAGAATAATATGAGGATAATGAATACGTTCTTCCGCAAGCGGGATAGCCGAAAGTGGACGTGGAGGAGCCCGAACGGCGAGACTAGAAATGAAATAGACTTCATACTCTGCGCTAACCCTGGCATCATACAAGATGTGGACGTGCTCGGCAAGGTGCGCTGCAGTGACCACAGGATGGTAAGAACTCGAATTAGCCTAGACCTGAGGAGGGAACGGAAGAAACTGGTACATAAGAAGCCGATCAATGAGTTAGCGGTAAGAGGGAAAATAGAGGAATTCCAGATCAAGCTACAGAACAGGTATTCAGCTTTAACTCAGGAAGAGGACCTTAGTGTTGAAGCAATGAATGACAATCTTGTGGGCATCATTAAGGAGTGTGCAATGGAAGTCGTTGGTAACTCCGTTAGGCAGGATACCAGCAAACTATCAGCAGGAGACGAAAGATCTGATCAAGAAACGCCAATGTATGAAAGCATCTAACCCTACAGCTAGAATAGAACTGGCAGAACTTTCGAAGTTAATCAACAAGCGTAAGACAGCTGACATAAGGAAGTATAATATGGATAGAATTGAACATGCTCTCAGGAACGGAGGAAGCCTAAAAACAGTGAAGAAGAAACTAGGAATTGGCAAGAATCAGATGTATGCGTTAAGAGACAAAGCCGGCAATATCATTACTAATATGGATGAGATAGTTCAAGTGGCTGAGGAGTTCTATAGAGATTTATACAGTACCAGTGGCACCCACGACGATAATGGAAGAGAAAATAGTCTAGAGGAATTCGAAATCCCGAAGGTAACGCCGGAAGAAGTAAAGAAAGCCTTAGGAGATATGCAAAGGGGGAAGGCAGCTGGGGAGGATCAGGTAACAGCAGATTTGTTGAAGGATGGTGGGCAGATTGTTCTAGAGAAACTGGCAACCCTGTATACGCAATGCCTCATGACCTCGAGTGTACCGGAATCTTGGAAGAACGCTAACATAATCCTAATCCACAAGAAAGGGGACGCCAAAGACTTGAAAAATTATAGACCGATCAGCTTACTGTCCGTTGCCTACAAAGTATTTACTAAGGTAATTGCAAATAGAATCGGGAACACCTTAGACTTCTGTCAACCAAAGGACCAGGCAGGATTCCGTAAAGGCTACTCAACAATAGACCATATTCACACTATAAATCAAGTGATAGAGAAATGTGCAGAATATAACCAACCCTTATATATAGCTTTCATTGATTACGAGAAAGCGTTTGATTCAGTCGAAACCTCAGCAGTCATGGAGGCATTACGGAATCAGGGTGTAGATGAGCCATATGTAAAAATACTGGAAGATATCTATAGCGGCTCCACAGCCACCGTAGTCCTCCATAAAGCAAGCAACAAAATCCCAATAAAGAAAGGCGTCAGGCAGGGAGATACGATATCTCCAATGCTATTCACAGCGTGTTTACAGGAGGTATTCAGAGACCTGGATTGGGAAGAATTGGGGATAAAAGTTAATGGAGAATACCTTAGTAACTTGCGATTCGCTGATGATATTGCCTTGCTTAGTAACTCTGGGGACCAATTGCAATGCATGCTCACTGACCTGGAGAGGCAAAGCAGAAGAGTGGGTCTAAAAATTAATCTGCAGAAAACTAAAGTAATGCTTAACAGTCTCGGGAGAGAACAGCAATTTACAATAGGCAGCGAGGCACTCGAAGTCGTAAGGGAATACATCTACTTAGGGCAGGTAGTGACGGCGGATCCGGATCATGAGACGGAAATAATCAGAAGAATAAGAATGGGCTGGGGTGCGTTTGGCAGGCATTCCCAAATCATGAACAGCAGGTTGCCATTATCCCTCAAGAGAAAAGTATATAATATGTGTGTCTTACCAGTACTAACCTACGGGGCAGAAACCTGGAGGCTTACGAAAAGGGTTCTACTCAAATTGAGGACGACACAACGAGCTATGGAAAGAAGAATGATAGGTGTAACGTTAAGGGATAAGAAAAGAGCAGATTGGGTGAGGGAACAAACGCGAGTTAATGACATCTTAGTTGAAATCAAGAAAAAGAAATGGGCATGGGCAGGACATGTAATGAGGAGGGAAGATAACTGATGGTCATTAAGGGTTACGGACTGGATCCCAAGGGAAGGGAAGCGTAGCAGGGGGCGGCAGAAAGTTAGGTGGGCGGATGAGATTAAGAAGTTTGCAGGGACGGCATGGCCACAATTAGTACATGACCGGGGTTGTTGGAGAAGCATGGGAGAGGCCTTTGCCCTGCAGTGGGCGCAACCAGGCTGATGATGATGCAATAAACGATGCGAAGGGAAATGATAGGTGCACCAAGCAAGTTGAAAAACAGCAATGCAGCTAGACATATTAGCTAGGAGCAAGATGTGGAGTCGAGCAGGTCACGCAACACACAGAACAGGCAACTTGTTATGTGTCAATACAAAAAACAGATGCCAAGCAATGGGCAGTATAGTGAAGCGTGGCAGGAGGAGGACTGATAAGATTAGGAAATGAGCAAGCACAATTTGTTTTAATTTCCACAGAATACAGGCAGTTAGAGATATAGGGCCAAGTGTACTTAACCCTTCTTGTTTTGCGGAATGGATGAGCCTGGTTTGTCTGCACGTCCTCTGATAAAATCGGCCAAGTACAAGCTGAGCTCGACGACAATGCTTTAATTTCCGTGCTATTTACATTTTCTCATTGGTGATACTTTTCATTTGTAGATGCTGCGTGTGTTTGTATCTGTAGTACTTGTACAGTGCCGTTTAACTTTGAGTTTTGCGATCAGCGCTTTAGATTTTAGATATAGACATCTAAAATATTGTGTGCATTGTAAAGGATTATGCAGCAAAAATAAATTGGCTATTTTCAGTCAGAACTCAGGACTACAGAGTGGAACAGAAGGGGTTAACCATGCTGTAGAATGCCAACAGTGTATCAGCATGAGGACGCGCATGAAAACTCACCGATGCAAGTCTTGTCCTTCAAGACGTAACTTTTGGCACATTTGACACAGTGGTCCGGTCCATCTCCAGTGCAGCCGTCGCAAGCGAAGTCGCACACTGCAAGTTGCCGAGCAGAACCATAAAGTGTATGAGAGTGAATGAACTGGTAAACAAGCAGCGTTCAAAAACTACAGGTGTGTGCAGTATTTCTACAATTTGAAGAACTGCTCAATGTTGCTGGAGAGCCACAATAAAGAGTACTGACACTGAAGAAACTCTACTACTACTAGTTTCTCGCACATAAACGAATGATGCTTAGCAGGCATAAAGGTTGGGAAACGCTTTTGAGATGTTTTAATTTGACATCAAAGCTGGCAACCTTGAAGAAGTGTACGCTCAGCGAAGGCATGTAAAACAACAGGGCGCTACTCACTCATGCACTTGTAGGAGCCTTGCGTGTTGGCACAGAACGTGTTTCTCTCTTTTGCACAGAGATCCTCCGTAGATTCGATGCACTCGTCGATGTCTAAAGGGCGGGAAGAAGGAAAGCCACATTTTAAAACGATGCACAAAACGTGTCAAGGCAATGGTGTCTGATGTTTAAGGAACAACCCTACATGGATTCTGTCAGACCTACGAGCTAGCAGCATGTGAAGGAGACAAACACAGCATAAAACAAAGGAAAACATTAGCATGTACAGTCAACTCTCATTAATTCAACCTGGCTTCCTTTGATTTCTTGCTTAATTTGAATGCACTGGAAAGTACCGGCGAAAAACCATACGTTGGCTATAGAAGAAATACTTATTCAGTTCGAACATGAAAGCATGCTGCATCAGTTAAATGGACCCCTACCAGTGTCCCCTCCTGCATCCTGCACGCAACTTATACAATGCTTGAAAATGAGTAATTCAGCAGACGATGTTGCATTCAGTCATGGTGCAGCCTGTAACCATTGCACCATTCTGGCTCCAGAGCACATCAGTGGTTTGCAAGCTCCCCAAAATCACCACCTTCAATTCCTATGACATGTAACAGACTGCCCATTTGAAGCCTGAGGCTCTGCTTGACATGACACAGATATTGAACGTGCTGCTATATAAGGCAATCTAATTGATAACTTATTGCACCTCCTGTGAAGTCAAGCTGCATACCATAATTACCAAGTCAAAAGCTACCCCTTAGGAAAGAAAAGACACAAATTTCATGCCACCATCTTCATCATCAGCCTAGTTATTATGTCCAACGTGAGATGACAGACTTTCCCAACGATATACAACTGCCCCCTGTCTTGCATCAGCTAACTCTGTACCCAATGCCTGCAAATTATCCAATCTCATCACACGACCTCATCCTCTGCCATCCTCGACCACGCTTGTCTTCCCTTGGCACCCATTCTGTAACTCTAATAGACCACCAGTTATACAATCTATACATTACATGGCCTGCCCAAATCCATTCCTTCCTCTTATCCTCAACAAGAAGATTGGCTACCCTGTTTGCTCTCTAAGTCCCATCACTGTCTTCCCGTCTCTTAATGTTAAAACTATGCCTACAATTTCTCATACTATCACTCAATACACAGTTCCTACCTCCTCCTCCTCAAGTCTTCTTTGTTAAAGAGACCCTGAAACGATTTTGACAATTTTGTACAAATTTTCAGTCATCACTGGGCATGCGCAAGCCAGCATGTCTGAAGCAGTTTCGAATGAACCACTTGTACATGGCTGCCTCAACTGCTTATACACGGCCGTGCCTATGCGTCGGGCACCATGGGCACCAAGTTGTTTGTCTGCTTTAGCCCCGATCTCCCCCTTATTCTTCAAGCTTGTGCCAAGAGTGCTCCTCGAAATCTCGTACACTGCGGTGACATCCAAACCGTGTTCAACTCGATCTACGATTTCGAGGTTCATGGCAAAACGCAAATTCTGCCGCTTCGTGCTGGCCATCACGGCAACATTGCGAAAGAAGGCCCATAAGGCACAAACCCAATGAATGAGAAAAGCAACGAGACAACTCGCACCATCTTGCATATGGAGGAAGGAAAAAACATGTTGCATGACGAGGGCACAAGAGCCTCTGATAGGCTGTCTGAGCAAGCGCTGCGGGTTTCGATTGCTCGTCCGACGCGGTGTGGTCACGGTAGGGAGAGCGGGTGGATGGAGCCGCACCACGGGGCTAAACCACTTTCGGGATGTGTTGGCAGGCTACCCCACCGCCGCAAGGGAACGCCAACTTCTGGGGCACTTTTGCGCCGCTTGACCTTTGATATATCGGGAGTCGCTACTATATTTGTCCAATGTAAGCATAATTTTTGCCGTACAGTAGAATCTCGGTGATACAAACCCGGCTGGTACGAATTTGTAAAATTCCCCCGTTGAAATGCATTGTGTACAATGGGCCAAAATTCGGATGTTCCAAACACTTTTCTGCGTCGCGCTGGCTGATATAAACTTCGGTACTGCAACCGTCGAGCGGCTATCGGTGCAGCGAGCGCCAGTGCCGGTTTGGGATTCCGCGGCAGCAGGGAGGCTAACGAGGCAAGCAAAGCTTTCTCTCTCTCTCTCTCTCTCTCTCTCTCTCTAATTTTTGGGGGTGGCGTCTTCCCCCCCCTTTTTTACTTTGTTGTTGCCCGAGGCTAGCGTGCGTTCTTTTGTGCGTGTCTCATGGTTTCGGGATGGATTTCGCTCATTCTTTGGCGATACGAAATTTCGGGTGATACAAATATTTTCACCTCCACTTGAGATTCGTATCACCGAGATTGTACTGTATGTATATACTTGTTGTAATTATACCGTGTTCAGAAATTGTTCGACATACAGGATAATCCGATGTAAGCAGGTTCAATATAGTCGGGTTCGACTGTAACATGTGTATTCTTAAAAATAAGTACACGAATGCATTAAGTAGGGATGTGTCTTCAAACCAATGGCCCTCTTCCCCTAAAAATGTGGACCGTCTTCTACAGTTCTTCCAGGGGCAGCCGTTGGGACTATAAGCGGTTCCCAATTGAAAATGAGAGCAGCGATATCTTCTTTGGCAACAGGAACCTGAATGGTACCAGCACTGCATTGCGCTCACCTCGCACTGCAGGTTGGTGCAGGGAGCAAATTGCAGTGACTACACACTGTAGAAGCTGTGAGTGTTGCACGTCAATGTAAATGCCAACTGTCTTGGTCAACAAAGCAATCACCCGCAGTTTTTAAAAGAAAGGCGCTTTTAGAAGTAACCGCAAGTTGTGCATTTGTCAGAGAACCAAGCTTTGTGCTTAATTTACCCAGAATGGTAGCAGAAAAACATCCTAACAAACAGACATTCAGAAAACAAAAAGCATTGCAAAGGCATGTGAATGTGCCTTACAATGGGTTAAAGCCTACACCAGAAAGCCACCATCTTGAGTAAGACTGATGGAGAGGTAAGATCGCCACTTCCAATGCAGAAAGCTTGTGTTCAATTCCCTATTATCAACTCAGTTTTTTTTTCCTATTGTTTCTTATTTCTAGAGTGGAACAAACATTATATAAATAGTTTATTTCATCATATTTACAAGTTAGCGGCAATTTTATTTTACTGATGGCTGCAAAGAAATCTTACATATGTATCATTACATATGTATCATATAATCGTAAACATATGTATAATTAAATATTTACATGTTATCAGGCGATTATCGAACCAAAATAATAGCAGAAACAGCTACTTTGTAGTTTCCACAGCGCATATACACTTCGCAGAATATGTTCTTGGGCAAGTTGATTCATTGTATTTGGAAAGATTGGATGCGCTTTGTAGACGATCACAAGGAAGTCCCGTCTTCTTCCTTGTGATCGTATACAAAGCGCATCCAACCTTTCCAAATGCACATACACTTGCAGCAGTGCGGCGAATGCCTGTAGCAACTTCCGTCTTCTTTGGCTTCATGTAGCGCAAGCCAGCAAACATTGTTTGCTGGCTTGCCAGGAAGCCCAACCAGCAAACCCTTGTGCAAAGGTTGCCTTGAAATTTCGTTCCACATAGCCCATGCTTAACGATAAAAACTGCACAGAATAGAGATGCAGGAACAAACTCGGTTAAAGATCAAGTCAAAATAGACATCTGCCCCACCACATGAAGGAAGTGGGACAGTAAAAGTTGAGAGGAAATGCCACGGCTTGAGGAGAGGGTAAGGTGAAACCACTCGTACTTGTGCCATTATAGCGCACCGACACAAAATTCTTTTGAAAAAGCGTTCCTTGAGAGATACCCTCTGTGTCTAGGCGTACAAAAAAAAAAAAAACCCACTTCACAGACCCTTTAAAGGTCAACTGCGACAAAATTTTGGACCGCATAAACAGCATAGTTTAAGATAATGTAGATATGGGGCCGCCTTTATGCAATAATTTGACGTCTGAAACATGAGCGAAAGCATCACAATACATACTTGAAGAATAGCCGTTTTTGATACCCAAAATTTAAAAGCACCACCACCACCACTTGCCGCTGGCAGGAAGTGACACATGACCTATCGCATGGCTCCTTGGCATGACCTGCGAGATCACGAGGGTGAACCCGTGCCATCTCAGGGGCCATGCTGCTGTGCAGCGTGGATCTCGCGGCCGCCACAGGGTGCCAAGACAAGCACTCTCACCGTCGAGATGGTCTGACTACTGCGTGCTCTGAGTGGCCTCAGTGGTTCTCCAGACGTGGCAGTACAAGCTAGCTTGAACGCCTGGACGCGGTGTGCTGCGACTTGTGTCATAGCGACACCATCAGTTTACACTGATGGTTTCCTTAGGTGCTGCTAACAGAAAAAAAGTTAGGCTGCTAACAGAAAATTATAGAATTACCAGCTCTGCAGCTTTGCAAAGGTAGGTTCAGTGGTATATACAGTTAAACCTCAATATAACGAAGTCTGCAAAATCGGCAATTTGCGTCTTTATATTGAAGTTTCATTGTATTGAGATCCGACCTTTTGTGCAAATGAGTACAGTCGCCGGTCAATTTTGCTTACACAGAGAGGGTCCACACAATTTTCCTAATTATCGGGCAATCGAAAAAAGCAAAATTGAATGAGAAAATAATTAATTCTAAATAAATTTGGGAGTCAGTGACGAATGATACGGTTTTATGCCAAGTACGTTGACAATATCTGCAAATGGGCGGTGTGAATTAAGCGAAGCTAGCCGCTCTTTTGCGTGGACTCCACCCCCCGTGCCTGATAGCGTGGCCCTCGCAGGGACGATGCTATCAGGAAAAGCGCTGGCAGTGGGGAGTGAATGGTTCGTCTGCCTCTCGCTCCAACGGGTCACCGAAACCCGAGATTACACAACCTCCAATACTAAATGCAATGCACTGGGAGAAAGCTTACAAGGTGCCATGCCCTCTCGGCACGCCCGCTCTTTGTGCATGCAGCAGATTACGTCTAAAGCGCGGCACCCGGATGCGTATGCACTCACTTGCGCTAAATCCATGCGCTGCCACAGCCGAGAAGCGCAGCAGAAATCGAGACACGTGCCAACTTACCCAAATTCCGCACACCCGTCCCCTCGCGCGCGCTTGATCGTGTTACTGCAAGCTTGCTCCCCTCCTCCTTCTTGCCTTTACTCTCCATGAAGCCATCATCTTGTCTCACCCTCGCACACTTTCACTCGCACCTAAAGCACACAGTGCGCGGGGCGCGATAGGATCTTATTGCACTTGGGCTCTATACGGAACATGATGTAGCTCCACTTCGGCGGTCGCTCTTGTCGCATGGCACGCGATTTGAGAGGTGCATTTGCAAGCAGCCACTAGTAATTCAATCGTTTGACCATCCGCGTACGCAGAAGTTTCCACTTATTGTCTCGGAATTCATTTGCGGCGGTAGCAAAATTTCGTTATGTTATAATCACACACAAACACACTTCATTATATTGAAGTTCGTTGTATTGAGGTTTAACTGTACTACTCATTCATAACATATTTGACAAAAGTGAAATTTAGACCCGATATTTAAGCCCTTTAAACCCAACAGGTAACTTCCCCTGTGCTCTCCCTGACTCCAGTGTGTGTGTCACTTCGGATGAGCATGCACTTCATAAAACTCACCCACGCATCCCAGCTCCTCATTCATGACGTAGCCCGCAACGCACTCCTTGCACGCCTTCGGGCCACCCTCAGTGCAAGGACCTTTGCACGACGGGTCGCATTTGGTGCATGTTTTGGTACCATTGGCACCCGGCTTGTCCTCGTAGTAGCCCTCCGTGCAGGCATCGCACAGCTCGCCCGTGTAACCCTGGTGGCAGTCACACTTGCCGTTGCCCTTGCGTGTTCCGGAGCCCTGTCAAAGGAAGGAAAGAACAGAGTATTTTGGCAGAACAAGAAAAAAAAGAAGAGAAAGAGCAGCCGACTTCAGCATTTTTTCTGACACTGAGTTCATTTACTGTAACGACAGCAGGCACTCAAGGCTAAAACACACTAGCGGCACATTTCCCGCAATGGCATGCCGTGAGTCGGCACCATCATGTGGCAAGTAGTAACGCACTGGCAACACCCATCGTCATCTTGCTGGCATGAGAGTCATGTGACAGTAGCCAAGATCTCAAGCGGTCTCAAGCCACTCGCGCATGCACGAAATAGCGTGCGCTTTTGCTGTCCGTTCGCTGTCGTCCATATCGGTTCTATGCAAGGTGCTTCGACAGCCAGGCACCCTCACATTGCTATGACGGTGCCTGTGCAAAGTGCTCATGGTGCTTAGCTTGGGTGGCAGCGACAAAAATAGCACCCGAACCTTGCCGTCTTGCAGGAAAACTGCCGAGAAGCACCAACCCACGAGCTACAAACAGCAGGCAGTAAGGCGCCGCACCACTAGTATCTTCGTGCCCATTACACCCAACAATGCCACCTGAGGAACAACTTCCTTGTAATGAACCCATTGTGGCCCCTGTCTACTACGGTACTGCATAGTGTGGCTTCTGAAATACATACTCAGACTCACCACTCTCAAGAGTCTGTGTGGGATACAACGCCTTGCACAAATTACCAAGCACCAAAGCTATGTGTTAGTGCAGTTAGTGTCCCACTCTGATGTGCATACCCCCGCAGACATGAATTTAAATGCCTGTGGCAGACAAAGTTCCGTTATAAGCACTTACTTGGCAGCGCTCCGCAAGTTATGCAGAAGCTTGTATGTAACATGTCGTGCTGAAATAAAACCACTAAATATATGTGCACCTTTATTAGCAGCTCTGCATGGTTTAGAGATCCCCATGGACGAACTATAGAGTAGAACCTTTTTCATAACTTTTTTGGGGAAAAAAAGAAATGAGAAAAAGTTGCACTTTTGCCCAAAAGGCGAAGTATCGATTGCGATAGCAAATCATTAGACAGCTATACGAAGTAACGATAGCTTTATTGGACGTATAAACTCTTACACCATCGCTTAGTAACTAAATTAACAAGCGTGGCATCATGCGCACACAGGAAAACATAAACACATCTCGCTCGACGACCGCGGACACTCACCGTCAAAACATTGGCAAGAGTAAGAGCGGCAGCAGCAGTGCTGCGAATTAACCTTCATGCTGCCTCTCACTTCAACACAAACTAAGTGGCAGAAACACAGCACACATGACGGTCAAGTACAAATAGAAGAGTACACACAAAAACCCAAATGCTTACTTTACACCTCCCGTGTCCGTTGCATGGGCTCTCTGCTCCTCCAGTGCAAGGATCGCAGTTGGGGCCATAGTGGTTTTCCGGGCAGCAAGCTACGAGGGAGAGATGAAGAAGCAAGCACAAAGTAAGGGTCAAGGTTCAGCAACTAGCCTACCACAAGTAAACTCTATCGCCAACTACCTTTCTCACCATGAGCACTCATTTAAAGGGAAACTGAAGAGTCTGTCGAATTCAATAAGCCACTCATATACGGATGCGGGAACCTTATAAACCATGCACGTAAAATTTTGGGCGGGATTTCTCACTTAGGAATGACGTAATCACCAGTTAAAATTGCGCTGTCGCTCCGCCCCCTGTCAAGCACCGCGCGCTGCTGCTGACGCTGACGATGCGAACGGAGACCGGAAATGCGCCCTAGTGACGTCGACACTGGTGTTCCGCTCCTTCGCAGTCTCCGTGACCGTGCCTGACCATGCTTGTTTCTGTGTGCGTGCCGTCATAATCTGCCTCGTTCGAGCCCGCATTCCTTTGTTTGTGTGTATGTGGAGTGGTAGTTGACGTGCGCAGCATCAATTGAAGTGGTGGGCTGATCATGCTGGCGTTCTGTGCAGCCTACGCTTGCACAAACACCAGCAGCCACGACGATGTTCCATTACTCCCCGCAAGACAAGAAGCTTGCAGCTAAGTGGGAGGCTGCTGTGAACCGAAAGAATTTCAAGCGCTCAAGAACAACAGTGCTGTGCACTAACCACTTCCGTGACGACGATTACTACCAGAGTTTATCAATAAGGCACGAATGAGTGAGAGTACGACTTTCTGCTAGCAGGCTTTCTAAACGCAGCGCAAGAAAGGTCGGGGCAACGAACGCACAAAGGCAGGATGGGTGTGGGCGGACGGATGGTAACCGGTCTTGGAAGACCTTATGAATACACGAACTCGTCCAAACCTGGATTTTGATTTATTGCTAGCTCCTTCATGTTAACACGCTGAACAGAAGGTACATGTTCATCTCCCACCCTTGACGCAGGTTTCGTCGCAAACCGCCGTTAATTTTCTATTCGCACGTGTGTTATGAAACAGCCAACATGAAGCTACCATAATGCAGTGCAAGTGTAAAGTTTTCATGTGTTTGAAAGCCGGTGCACGCCAGGACGCTGCGCTCCCCCTCGCGTACAGAGAGGCTTGGCTGTCTCATGTAGCCGATGGAATTCGCCGCCTTTACGGCTCCGGTTATGATTAGCGTGCGGATGGTGCGCTGATGAAGGCCACTACACGTGCTACAAGAGCCGGAAAACTTTTCCCGCATGTAAACCGTCTGTGTAGATTGCCGACAGCTTTGGGGCAGCGCACAAATGCTGACGATCACATCCCTCCTTACATTCCACGAGGAGACATGCAGGAACATAACAGTATAGTTGTTTGCCCGGAAATGAACTCACTGGATCACTGAATACACCTTTGCAAAAAACATACTCACCAAAGAACATTTCTAATACGAGGAGATGCTAGCACTTTGCTTTCGTTCGCGTCGAAAGTACTGCTTGCTACCAGTATCTTTTGTTTCTTGGAGAGGCCGACTATGTATACATGTAGGGAGCAACACCGAACTCCTCAGAGAAACGCAAGCTCTCGAAATTTACCATTACCGTCTCACCAAACCACAGCGCCAAACCACCTTGCACCGTGCTTCTTGTGTGGCGGCAGCGGCCCGTCCGGACGAACACCGATATTGACGTCACGAGGCGCCCAACCAATCACAGGCGGAAACAAGGCGCGCGAGCTGCCCGAGTCTGCTGCTGCACTTTCTATCGAAATAAAATGTGTTTGCGCTTTCTTTCGCTCAATTTCAATGCGATATTCTGATTCCGAGGGTTGAAAACCATCACCTACAGCTCTTCACAAATTTTTTCTGGAAAACTCTTCAGCTTCCCTTTAAAGGGACACTAAAGAGAAAAATAAGTTTTTTTAGTAAATTACTAGGGTCCTGTGAATACGTTCGAAATTTAACACGGGACTAAAATAGTCTTCACTATTCGGATCGACTTATATTCAGTGTGGTATCACACTTCTCTCCTTCAAGAGACACGACACCCTGCACACATATGGCAACTCGTTATTGTGGTGTTTCACTATCATTGTCACAATGCACAAGGTAACTGAAAGCAATAGTTCCTCATTTACCAGCTCCTCAGCTGACTGGATTTACAGCTGCGAGGGGCAGTATAGCAAGTGCTTATCAAATAATGCAAATGAACTGCCGAGTTGTGTCGCCTCGCTGACTTGCTCAGCGATGGTGCTTCATGCCCTTGAGAAACACGGGGCTCTGAGACATTCTGCCTGCATCCCCCTGAGGCCACAGCTGCCGGGAGTCAAACCCGTAACCTCGTGCTGAAACAGCATAGACAGTACTGCGCTACTGGAGTGGGTCTGGTTTCGCTTCAGCAAAAGTGCAAGCCACTTCTCCACGATAGTACTAGTTAGGCTGGTTCTGTTCCTTCCTCTAGAGCAAAACCACGGAGCAAAAGAACATGAATAACCAGCACTTCACTGCAAAATAAAACAACAGTGAATGCCAAGTGTAGAAACACGCATGCCTTAGCCGAACAGCAAGTAAAAGTGTAACCTCATGGGAGCAGAACTGAGAAATTGCAACAGACAATTTTATTTTTTATATAGGCAGATCCAGCACATAAGCTCAAGTCTATGTCAAGCGAAAATTTTGTGAAGTGGCTAATTAGGCACTGCGCCGTACTTTGCAGCACGGCAGTTATGTGCAAGCATGGCAAGAGGCGGAGACCCCCGCAGTGCGACCCACATGTATGCGGATCTCTGAGATGAGCCCATACTGCCGCTACACTGTCTCCAGAATCAGCCCACATTACTCGGCAAGAAGGCAATCAAAGCCAGAGGTTGGGAAAGAAGGCATAGAAAGCTTTAGTTTAATAAGGGAATTATGCACTTGAAGGTGTAAGGTTGTTGCACCGAGTATATCTAAGTAGTGCTTGTTTTTATTTTATTTTATTTTTTTTCACAGCGTGATTCCATAGAGAACAGAGCCAGCCATCGATGCAGCTGTAGGGGTTGTATAGATGGGGCTATAATACATTCAATTTTCGTTAAACCCCGACAGGACTGGTCAAATTGGTGTAATTATCCAGTGCATCGAAGTAAACAGAAGGCAGGAAAAGCACTGAAGTCTTAAACTGCCGATTCATTTGGTAATATATTTGCCCGGTTCAAACAAGCACCCGAATCACATGCGCACCCACTTTCTGCGTGCTAAAAGTAGAAAACTAATGTAGATATCACACTAGAGCTCCTACATAAAAGAGAAATCTGATGCACATCCGACTTTTTCACCAGAAAAATGTTGCATCCCTCCAATTCCGGCAATAGGAAAAGGACGAAGCCAGCAAGCTCTACCTTCGCAGAATAAATTTAATTGTACCTATAGTCCATTGTCATCTCTCAACATTTTATCGCCACCTATGACCCACATGTCGTCTGAACAGGCCAGTGTACGTTTGGTATTCTGCATTTCTCAAACAGCTCACAACAACCGCAAACAGGATGGTGGCCCATGCCTAACTAACCAGTTCACCAGCTCATCCTTTGACGAATGCAATCGGACAGAGAAGAAATCATCTGCAAGAAGAAACACTGTCGTACCTTTAGCCTGGTCGATGCACAAATACTTGTGCAGATCGGGCTCCTTTTCCTGGTGCTCAAACCACCACTCTTCCAAGTGTTCCTCATACTGTGCTGCCATGTTTCTGCACTGTGTGAGTCATCACAGAACAACAAAGTCAAAAAAAAGAAAAGAGAGTCGTGCAAATATGCTGTCACTGTATTTTCCCCCTTTCCACCACCTTTTGAATTGAGGAAATTGTTTCTTCAACCCCACAAAGCCAAACGTATCATTTTTGCTATGTTGAATTTGATGTCTCAGAATTCTGACTTAATCATGGGAATTTTAACATCAAGCCCGTTGTGTTCAGTTGTGGCTGGTTCAGCAAATCGCAAAACTACGTGGTCACTATATCAATCAATCTTTACTCTTAATATTACATTAAATATTGTTGTTCATGGCCAGGAATAAAGGTGAACAAGTATTTTTTCTCAATGCGGAATGGTGCTAGAGCTTTGTGGGCCTAAATGTTGAGACCTTTGATTTGTCAATCTGGGAACAATAATGCCATCTACTGTATTTATATGTACCCTCTGATCATGGAGCGGCATTCTCGGTCGATCACTTTCGGTAATATGATCACTTTCGGGATGCAGTTTGTTTCAACACTACCACACCTATTTCAAAGAGCTGTTTGAAATTCTTCGACAATATTTTGTTTATGTCATCTGATCATAGTTCTTGTGTCTTTCCGTACGACATTTTTTTTTCTTTTGTATATTTTTCTTTCTTTCTCTCTTTTTTTTGTTTATTAAGTGGTGTGGAAATGCACACTTTCCATCAATCATTACAAAGCTACCCTGTGTACGAGGTGGCCAGGTTTCTCTCAAGCTGCAGCGTGCAGCTCTTTTGCCTGGTCATCCTCGCAACTTTGTAGCAGAATAAATTCAATTCCATTCAATTACTTTTACGAGATTTCAAGTGACCCAGCACTAGGCGGGTTGGCTCCTTCAGGCAACAGTTTTCTTGGTACCGTCCGAAGACAGCAGGCTTGACACTGTGCGAGGAAACGCATAACTAGTAGACACCGACGCGGCTGGTGCCAAGTCAAGTGAACGCTTGCAAAAGTTATTGTGTACACTAAAGTGGTCACCTGATATGGCCTCATATGATACGATTCATTCGAATTTCTTTTTTGAATAAATGATAACATGTGTTGTACCAACTTTGTCACCCTAAAAGCAACGTATAACCTTTGTCCGCAAAGTTTCGAGACTGATTTATTTTCTTCTCCAGAAATGATTCCCCAAAACAAATGTTGGTGCGTATGTGTAGCGCCATCTTTTCGGGCTAACCTGAGCTATTTATGTTAATTGCTGTGGCAGCTGCTAGATGGCGCTACATGTAGAAAAATATGTTGTCACTAGCCGTCTGCGCATAACATCTGTGAGTGAATGTGGAGAGACGGACGTCCAACTAAACAGCTTGTAAACATAAAATTCTGTGTGAAGCTTGGCAAGACAGCCACACAGATGTATGAGCTCCTTCGTGACGCTTAGGCCAAGGAGACATTATCGCAGGCGCGAGTTTCCGATCGGCACCAGAGGTTTGTTTCGGGGAGAATGTCGGAGAAAGACTACACAAGGCAGGGGCGCCCTGCAACCTCACGGAATGAAAACAACGTGGCTCGGATCAGGGAGATTGTACAGCAAGATCGCACCATTACAGTCCGCATGCTATCAGATGCTCTCGACATTAGTAAGACGGCATGCCACCAAATTTTGCGTGAGAACTTGAAGAAATGAAAGCTGAATGTCAGACTTGTGCCGCACTCCCTCACACAGGACCAGAAGGACACGCGGGCATTAGTGAGCGCTGATTTGCTCTCCGAGGTAGAGAAGGATGCTGCATTCGTGGACAGCATCATTGCTGAAGACGAAACATGGTGTTTTCAATACGATCCTCAAACAAAGAGGCAGAGCGCCGAATGGCAGTCCACAAGCTCTCCGGCGTCGAGAAAGGTGCAGCGAAAGAAGACCAAAACAAAGATGATGCTGATAGTTTTTTTGGATGTCAAAGGTGTCATACACCATGAGTTCGTCCCACAAGGGCAGACGGTGAGTCAGTAGTTTTATATCTGTGTGCTCCAACACATGCGTGATGCACTGCGACGCCGTCGCCCTGACTTTAGAGCATCTGGACAATGGAGCCTTCTCCATGATAACGCAAGGCCGCACACTGCTCTTAGTGTGACAAAATTTCTCGCCAAGCACAACATTACTGTACTTCCCCATCCGCCATACTTGCCTGACCTCTCCCCATGCGATTTTTTTCCTGTTTCCTAGTGCCAAGAGAGCCCTAAAAGGTCGCTGGACGGGGAGCGTGGAGCCCATTCAAGACGCCACGACAAAGGAGCTGACAGCCCTGCCAAAAGAAGCATTTTCCAACCGTTTCCAAGACCTCAAGAAGCGTTGGAAGCTGTGTATAGACTGCAAGGGAGATTCGAAAGGGTGCTGCACAAATGATTTCAATGTTAAGCGCATTTTTTAATGGACTCAGTCTCGGAACTTTATGGACAAAGGTTGCATTTATACTGTAAATGCTTCTATGTACTCTTTTTTCACCCCTTCTCTTTCTGTTATCTGTTGTTTCATCTGCTGAACATTATATTTTTTACTGTAATGTGGACTTTCCATTTGTACTTTGCATTATCTTTTTTTTTTTGCTTGTTTAGAGATTTGTTCTATGTTCGCCACCTGCAATATCTATAAAGGGGCAGGGTTAGTCAAGCTGTGCTCACAATACTTTTTTCCTGTCATCTTCAATCGATAAAGTGAATAAATAATGCAGCAGATCCAATGAGTTAGAATCTATGTTCAGCAACGCTTTGTGTGAGTACATGGTTATAACGGTGTGTTTTGATGACAGGACGCAGAAAGAATGCACACAGGACAGGCGCTGGTCCATGTGCATTCGGTATCTGCATTCTTTGCGCATTCTTTCTGTGTCCTGTCCTCAAAACACACCGTTATAACCATGTTCCATCAAGCCCGCAACCAAGTAGCCCATCT
This sequence comes from Dermacentor variabilis, assembly GCF_050947875.1. Classification (NCBI taxonomy): domain Eukaryota; kingdom Metazoa; phylum Arthropoda; class Arachnida; order Ixodida; family Ixodidae; genus Dermacentor; species Dermacentor variabilis. Next base: position 114,854,162 of record NC_134576.1, read on the forward strand.
AAATCTGTTAATCTTTGTGTGAGTGTATGAAGAGTCGAAACACAAGTACATACACATACACACACAAGCAGGGGCACACACAAATTATACTGAGCCTTTTCTTAAGCGGTGTTGTCAATACTAGCAAGCACGACGGACCCCTCGAACACATCATGATTTCAGAGGCAGCATGTGCATATGTATGTAGCGCAATTCAAATCCATTCTATCCGCAGGAATCATTTACTTCCTCATTGCCGTGCAGCCGCAGATGCGCAAAGGCAAGTTTTCTGATTCTTTTTTTTTCTAGCCCCCGCACAGCCAGCGCTGCAGATGGGAGCACCAGCTGGTGATGGTTCAAGGAGCCCAGTGGCGTGCGTACACTGTGATTGGTTGGCCTATTAACAGCCAGGCCGCAACCACGGTCACGAAACCCAGCAAGGTTCGCGAAGAAAGGCTTTAGTTTTAAATAAATGAGACGGTCCCTGAAACAGTTTTTGTCGCATGGCTAGACACAGAAGGTATCTCTCAAGGAATGCTTTCTCATAAGAATTTTGTGTTGGCGCACTACAAAAACACAGGCACGAGTGGTTAAGCATTAACCTCTTCTCAAGCCACGGCATTCCCCCCTCAACTTTTGCACCATGCAGCCATCGCTATGTCCCGCCTCCTTTCAAGCGGTGATTCAAGTGTTGTCTACTTCAGGTTGATCTGACGCGAGTGTGTTTCCACATCTCTTTCCCAAGCCGTTTTTCTCGTGAAGCCCAAGCTACATGGAGTGAAATTTAAAGATGAACTGTGCACAACAGTTGGAGACATGGTGGCACAACGTCCAATGTTCCCTGGCTTGCGCTACATGAGGCGAAAAGGTGTGGATGCCGCCATGGGCGTTCGCCACATTGCTGCGGGCGCAGATGCAATGTACAAACTATGCAGTGGCGCTTCCAATATTATTTCGGTTTGACAATTGCCTGCTAACATGTAAACATCTAACAGTATGTACACTTCAAATTGTCTGTATGTTACGCTCGTCAGATTTCTTTGTAGCCATCAGCGAAAGAAGAAAGCAGTGCCGCTACCTTGTGGATGTGGTGAAATGGGCGATTTATAACATTTCTTCTAACCTAGAATCTAAAAAGAAGAAGAAAGAATGTTTATTGACATTGGTAACTGAACCCACGCTTTCTGCATGGGAGGTGTGGAGACGGTACCACTACACCAAAGTCTAACTCAATATGGCGGCTTGCTGGTGGACATTTTGCCACGTTGTAAAATCGTGTTCGATTGCCTTCACAATGCTTTTTTTATGGATATCCACTTGTTAGAATATTTGCATGCAACTGTTCTGGAAGTGTGTGCCCGCCTGCTACTTTCTTCACAACCAATTAATAAAGGGAAAATGAGACATCCACCCGAACGTAGCCAAGTGCTACAAACACAGGCACGAAACCTTGCGTGTTTCCGCAGAACTATTCCTTCACGACCGCAACATGAATAACGTTCGCACAATCCCAGCATAAAACAAAAGTCTGCCGATGTTTCTGCGGGTCTGCGATGTTCCCTTACGAATTGTAGGGCACTGCTGCCACCGGTCAGTGAACTATGTGTTGTGTGTGGTAAACACACCCGAAAGCTTTAACTGCAGCTAGGCATGAAGGCCTGGTGTCATGCCGGCTAAAGCATGTCACGACAAAGGCTGAAACATGCCATAAATTGAAATTCACAAACACAGACAAGATCCAAAAGGCGCTCAAATAAGCAAGGCTATACATCGGACTTTCTCTCAGAGATCTACTGAACGCACACAGACGTACGGCAGATTACAGCTTTTCTGCCAGTCTTTTATTAACGAATGCAACTTTAGTAAAATCATACCAACATACAAAATCGGATAGTTTAACAGCCACTACAGTAGGGGAGAGGACAGCAGTAAACTTTTATGCACTTAGAAGCAACAAATTATTCAGCAAACTTTGGCAGGGGACAACGGTACTCGCAAGCATACGCAGACACAGTGAGCCACTCAGGCAACACCGTATATGCACACATATCTCTACAACAAACGAACTAGTCAACAAAAATAAAACCCACTATGCCTTGCTACACAACATGCCCCGCTTGCGCCGCGGCAGGCAACGCAGCTCCGGGGGCTTGTCGCAAGTTTCCGCGCCACTTGTGATTTTCCCCACAGAGGAGCTACCTCATCAGGACACAAGTTGGAACGCCTCATCAGGTAAGTCAGTGCTACTGTTTACCTTACTACGTGGTACACTTATATTTAAGGGCACACAAATTATACTATGCATATGTATGCTCTCAAACATAAGCTTAGTGCAGCGGCATGTTTAAAGCGTTCCCGATGACGTAACATGGGCAGCCAATCAGGTAGTTCGTCTGAGTGACATCACTTACCCACACCATACAATGTGGCAAGGAACGGTTGAAAACGCAGGTGAGCTGCACCAGTACCATCCGTAGCGATGCACATTTTCAAAACCTTATACTGTAATGAATGAGCCGCTTTACACGGAGTCTCTTAATGACCAAAAGGACCTACCCTATGGACTCAACACGTTCATTCACAATCATTAGAATCGTTCCACGGTCCCTTTAATTAATATGGATATGCTTACGTGTTCCTGGCCCTTGACTATCTCCAAGCAGAGGTGTTCTTGGATTTCGATGAACCTAATCTCACTGGAAAACAAAAACACACAAAGAAAGAAGGCAGAAATTATAAAATGAAGTGTCAAAATGAAAGCCTACGGCCAAGTAAGAAGCACTTACTTAATTATACTGGTTTTTAAAGATTGTCCTGAGCACTTTCTGTCTAAAGTAGTGCACCCCAAGCATTTATTAATTACAAATTTTGAAGGCTAGCATATTTAGAAACATCATGAAGAAGCAGAAATGCACATTTACCAAGGAAACCAGTAAGCAATGGTTATTGAAGCTTGCTTGCACACCTGTTAAATTGTAGCCCATGCAAAATATGATGACCATTAGTGGAACCAGGAATGTCACTGGAGCCGACATTCTTTGCCGACGGGCCTTCTCTTCATTAGGGCAGCAACTGCTTTTCTTAAGGCCACTTAAGGTTCGACGTAGTGTTGACGTGCGTGTGCACTAGACACGGGCACACCACACCATCGAAAGCGCAGCACTCTATAGTCGAGGCGTGGCCGACATATCCGTCACCTGTCAGCGTGCCCCAGCTGCAGCCGGTGAGAGATGCGATATGCTGCATGCCGCGCCGGCCACGTCACCCAGAATGCACCGCGTCCGCGTCTTGGCGCTGGTGGCTGCACGTCCCCATGCACATTGCAGCAAGCTCGCAGTTTCCTATCATCCTGAAACTCCCAGTTTCACATAAAATGCACACGTGTGTAGGCGGCATGGCGCACGCGGTCGACTATAGAGGGGTCGGTTTTTGCGCCACCGTAGCATGACGAACCTGGTGTCGGCAGCCTCCACCGCCGCTGTCTGACGTGCACACAGCACCGGACTATAAAGTGGCCTTTAGCAGCATTTCTTTATGTACGTACAGTTCACTCTACCAAAGCATCAATGGAGGAGGAGGCGAACAAGACAGAGAAAGGTCAGGGAAGTCAGTGTGTTCTAAAAGGGATCAAAAAGAAAAGAAGAGGGTGCTTAGTTAGGAACAGGTAGAGGGTCCTGCTGTTGCTTCTTCCAAGCAGGTAATGACAGAAAAGAAGGATTTACACACACAAAAGGACTTCAATATGACAAGCCTAGTCTTCTCACAAAACAGGAACTAAGATGATATACTATTTATATACAACAGTTACTTGATCTCTGAGAAGGGTATGCATCAAGAGAGCTTCCTGCGAGAGAAGAGAGAGCTTAGTAAGGCAAATAGTATTATGAAAAATCTGTGGGGCAAGAATGAAAGCTGACATTTCTTTTAGCTGCTCTGTTCAGTTCTGATGTACCGCATGTACCGGGCAGTGGTAGTGGTAAGCCAAACCATTCATGTTATTAGTGCACAGCTTTTTATTTGTTTCTTTGTATATTTTTCCACAAAGCAAACTATATCAGCATAATCTTGCTTCTAAATTTTACCAAACAGAGCGTGTTCCCTATGTCTCACTTCAGAAAACTTTGCCCTCGGCAAGCACATTCTTAACATTCATTTCAACAGGAATAACAAGACTCTTCTCAAGGATGTCCAAATTAAAAGAAAGCCTCCTCATTACAGTTATTGGACTCTTTTCTGCAGTGAAAATTTCAAAAGCTTTCTGAGTGCATCATTATTAACAAGTTTTAAAGTACAAATGCAAGCTCAAGGACACAGTGCAATCATGGGCTTGTTTTTACCACTATGACACATATGCAAGCCTTTGTTTCCTCACCTTTTCGAGTACTTGCCCATATTTCTTGCTTCCCAGTCAACGTCTCCTCCATCGAAGCGGCTCCTTTTTGTTCGCTCAATGCCCTGTGCAGATGCCATCATCCAGAACAATCGCACTTCGTACACTGCAACCACAGTTGACACAACACAATCTGGAAAAAGCGTACGCCCTTTGAGCTGTATCTTGTCCCCAAACAATTATAATCATTTGTCTGCATAGCATGAGCTTCCATTCTTGAAAACTCTGTACCCGCTACTTTCCTGTTAAGAATGCTATGTCATGCTGATGACACACTTGCAGCTCGTGAGCTGGAAACACCCAGGGTGCAGCGTTAAAGAAAGAAAAGGTAAGCAAAACAGATGACGATTACTGTTCGAGGACAAGGCAAGCCTGAAATGGTACAAACTTCTTTTAGAGTGTAATAGCACATGTGGTTATGCTGTGACAGTAAAGGTACATTTAAATGGTTTCTGCTGCATTGTGACAGTTTACAGCAAGTGATCTAAAAATCGAATTTTTGGGTTTCACATGCCAAATCCCTAATCTGATTATGAGGCATGATGTTTCATTTCATTTATTGACGCCTTAAAGGCCCGGAGGCATTACATAAGGTGAGGGCATACAATGTATGAGGAACTGTTCATCACGAAAAAAAAAGGAGGGAAAAGAGGAAGAAGAGATAGATGAAGAATAGAAAAGGAAAAAACGCTCAATAAGGAACCGAGCAAGCGGCACTATCATCCAAATCATTGTGTAAAAAAAAAAGAAAGGGGGAGGAAGTGCGCTCCTGGATAATTTTGACCAAAAGGGGCTCTTTAATGTGCACCCGACGCACGGTACAAGAGCATTTCTGCCTTCCACCCACGTCGGAATTTGGCCGCTGAGGCTGGGATTGAATTAGCGAGAGAAAGCCCGGTCAAGCTGAGGTATCGGACAATCACCTGGCTCTAAACAAACCAGGCAATATGTGTTCCAAGCGACCAATTTTGACTTTTCAAATATAAAGTGTCCCACCACAGAGCTCTGTGGTGCTAAAAACTTACCAGGCGAATGCACTACCATTAATGTCCTCTCTGTTTTCCTAGGCTTAACTGCCTGTTGTCTTCACATGTAACATTACTTTTTCATCCTGTTAAAAATGACTGTCCCATGCTTGCTATTCACTAGGGCTTTGAAAGTGCACCACAAAAGCATTCAAAAGTGACCAGTCAAATGTACCACAAGGGAATGGATATGGCTTACGCCTCTAGTGTACAATGATCAAAACATTCAATTCTGCAGCATACAATATTGTCACGTGCACATAGTTTTAGTTCTTGCACGGGACCAGTTTTGAGCGAATTATCACCACTTTCAAGTTGTCAATGGGTACAACTTGCAACTACTATGTCTGAAATATTTTTTTCATGTTGGTGCCAATCCTATGGAAAAAGAGCCTTCTCTAATCGGACTCTGCGGCATCTCAAATAGCGTTGTACATTTTTGGACGTACACGAACCCCAGTAAATCATTCTGGAATGTGCAGCCACATACATATAAATAGCATAAAAATTCAACCCATCAGATCAGGTTCACCAAAAGTGGTAAAGTACCAGATGCGGCGTTGCCAATGGTATCATGCAGCATAGCACGGAGGTACCGTATGATGGAACAGCGGTAAAGACAGAGTCCTTACATTGTTCCCTCGTGACAGCTAGCGTTTTGAGATGCTGCACCCCTCGTCCTTGAGGAAGTGACACTCGAACTACTGTTTGGCTCCCACGCTTGGGCAAGGCAAGGTGTTAAGGGGAGTGCCACCCATAGCACATAGTGCAACGCAGTGTCGCAAACAACCACTTCCCAAAGCACGCTAAGCACATTCTTGGGTAGCAATTGAGGTTGGTTCCCCCTCAAAATTTTCTTTTGCCACAGTTTGCTTTTGCAAGGTTACCATAACTATATATAACATCTTAGCGCCGTTTGTACAACACAAAGAGAGATAAACCTTTTTTAAAGCAGGTTCAGCATCCATCGCATACAAACAAAAGGTTTTTGGGTGCCTTTGGGATTCTGCGCAGTGTACTAACGGAACTCTGAATTTGTTTATATACATATGGAGCAGAGCAACGAACGCATGACTCACATGTTGGAATGTCTTAACTACTGTCTTGCAAGCCTGGCAGGCGGGCAGCAGATCCTTGCGAACTACGCGTTCACCCAGGTCGCTGATGTCTATGGCTGTTGCAAACTGTACTTCTGCTCTGCAAATGGCGGTGAAGCCAACGAGAAGAAGCCCCGACACAGAGAGGAAAGCCGAAGCTGGAGCCATGCGGGTAACCTGAAAAATAAAGGCAACAAAAGTTGCAAGCACCCAACTGAGAAATAATTAATGGATGAATGGTTTTACGCGAAGCCCTATGCTTTGAGACATACCATGGTGAAAGGCTGTAGATTAGCTCTGACCTACTGCTTTTGCTTCTTTTTTAATTCTGGAGTTTTACATGCCAAAACCATGATATGATTACGGGGCATGCCATAGTGGAGGACTCCGGAAATTTGGACCACTTGGAGATCTTTAAAATGCACCCAATGCACGACTCACAGGCATCCTCACGTTTCGGCCCCCAACAAGATGCGGCCACCATGGCCAGGATTTGATCATCTGTGGTTTTTAACAAGCACCTAAAGCACGGTACATGAGTGTGTTTGAATACCACCTTCATTGGAATGCGGATGCCCCGGATGGGAATCATACAGGCAAGCTCAAGCTCCGCAACTGAACGCCAGAGCCTCTAACGGTGGGTCACTAATGTGTATCCGTGTCAAAGTAGAAAGGTGTTTTCTTTTTTTTTTTTTTTCAGTTTGCCCTATTGGTACACGGTCACTTAAGCAAACCGCTCAGGACTTTGATGGGGAGCACTTCCACAGGTTGCTTTGGATAGGCACATTGGCAGCAATCGCCAAGGCGCCCCAGTAATTACAATTTTGGGGAAGCTTCTAATTTGGCCTAACTTCTCATTCCATCAGCGCAATCAGATAGTGCACTGATTAGGGGTTGACGAAACATTGCCTGGAGAGGAAAGTGCATGCTGTGAAAAAATGCATGCATATGTGTGCGTTGTACAAAAGAAAAATTAAGGTCACTGACCAAGTCAAAAACTAAAAGTTTGACGTAGGTTATGAAACATCAAACTTTTTGTTTTTGACTTGGCCAATGACCATAACTTTTCATTGGTACAACATGGTACCTGACAAGAAGAGCTTTCATCAAATTCTTGATTAAGTGTGTGTGTGCTGACGTTCGGGCAAATCCTGTAAGCGCATCACTCACAGTGAAATACTTAGCAATAATGCACCTTTATAGACACCTCCTAAAGCAATGTATTTCCTGGCATTCTTCGATCGTAATTTTTATGCAGGTGATTTAATTGGTTACCGCAAGCAAAACAATAAGCAAATATACAGGGTTTCCTACACGAGGTAAACTAAATGTGCGGTCTTAGGCCAGTGATTCTTAAAGATGCAAACCAACGACAAAAAAATTGAGCGACTGCAGCCTAAGATGGATAGACTGATAAATTTACGTAAAGCCCAGCCGATTTGAGAAAAGAAATGAAAAGAAAGAAAAGACAACAACAAAACAACAATTAGAGCTTAGTTGAACTGGCTGTCATTACATTCAACACGGTTCTTTACGACTCGTGAATGAACGGTCGTAAATATGCAACACGCCGAGCGTAAATGCTGAACTAATTAAAGCCCGATTCGGAAGCTTGCTTGCCGCTTGAACTAGGAGTATTACAGTCGCACAGTGACTTTATATCGCAATCAATCTCTATCAGAATCGAATTTCCTAATCGCGATTGGCTCCTTTGCGCAAACTGCGCAAGGGGATAGAAAGTGCACGTGTGACACCGATATAAATTATGCAAAACGAAAAGCCAGGTGGCGTGCAGAAGTTCTCCTCGCGGCAGCATTACGTGACTACGCTAGGCATCGCGTTCACTTTATCTGTAGAAAGGGCCTGCGGCTTTCTTTGATTTCTCGTAATACAGCAAGTGTAAATTCAGAAAAGAACACGTCATCTGATAAATTGCGTCTTTATAGGCAGAATTGACAAACTTCACTAGCGATAACACGAAGAGCTGATTGCACGGTCCGTGTGTCTTTAACAGTCGGCAAATAACGAGGCACAATTCTCACCTTCGATAACGACGCTTCTGCAGAAACAATCGCTACCTTGGCGGGACGAAACCAACCTCTGCATCGGTACGACGAAAAAGGAAGCTGGGCAGCTTTTACAGAAAAAAAATTACCTGTGGATATGTATTAAGCTCCTATCGATCATCCTAGCAAACAATAAGAGCTCAATATGGGCTAGAAGCGAAACAAAATCAGCTGTAGGTTCCGAAACCGGTCATTGATGATGCCCATCTCTAATTCGCGGCGACGAATGAATGGATCGGCGGCGATGGCGGGTTTGAGAGTGAGGAAATGCTCTACATTGTGACTTGCCTTTCAGCTCCTGACGGCGGGCTCAGTAGGTGTGCGGGTCTAGGTACAGCAACGTGATCGAGTATTCTAAACGATACGCTCGATCAGCGACACGCAACATCTACGCCGAGCCACCAATAAAAGCCGTCCACGAAATTTCTCCGAGCGCGAAGGTGGGAGGCAATGACGATGGCGATTGGACTGGCTCATTGCTCACCGCTCTCTCGCTGTCTCGGTTGCCTGACTTGTCGGCTGATTTGGTCAACACCGGTGATAACGGCAACGAGAGCTTGCACTTACATTAACCATTCTTCCTCTACTAAAAGCGACAGAAGGCGTGTGGCTAGGCAGTAAATCTTCTACTACCATTAGTTCCGAATTGCCAGTATCGGGCTTTGGTAACCAAACGTGCCACCTCATCTATGCGTGTATTGCACCTGTTCACACAGTTTTTCAAATAAGGAAACTCGAATTTGAGGGTTAGGAATAAGCTTCAGCACTTCACCTTACTGAATGGTGATGTCCCTCGAACAACTATCCAAACCTCCTTTTCTTCATGTCTTTGTAAAGTGGGCTTCTCCGTCTCAATTGTATACGTGCAGAGAAGGCTACTTTAAGCCATTGCCGCCTTCTATTAAGAAATTTAAGAGGAACCCGGTACCTGTAGTGTTCGTCCTATGTACGTTATTACAATAATCTCCTTTAATAATAATCCCTGAGCACCTAGCACTGAGCTTTGACAATAGGTGTTACGGATATTTCAGAATGGTTCCGCATCCATATAGCGAAACAGCCGGGAAGATATATGACGATATTTCCCTACGCGAAAATTCCTCCACTTTAGTGTTTCTACTTATTGACCTGACTCATTTGTTTCAGGCAGTAAAACCCTTTGGTGATGATCATGATTGTGAGCCTTCAAAACTTGATACATACGTACCCTCTATGGGTGATGGGTCAAGAATCAAACATGAATGAATTTCCTCCTCTTTCTTTCTAGCCACCTCTGACGATCGACTCTCATTACAGGCTCTACCCGCGTCCTCCAAGAATCTAAGGAGGTGATTCAGGGCGGAGCTGTGATGCCGGCCAGGGAACAAAAGGCGGCCCAGGCACGTCAATCCATTTCTCCTAAGATGGGGCAGGTAAGCAGATCGTGCAGGGCCACCACCAACCATCGACAGCGAAAACGGGTGAAATAGCCCAAAAAAGCTGTTCAGCTAAAAGAAAAAAATTCTGGCAGAATCCATCTACGATAGTGTTCATAAAATGCGCTAAAGAAATACGGCAGGAGCAAGTACGGCAGCACGGGCGCTGAACTTCCAACTAATGTTTATTTCAAACAATCATCCATTTTATGCCCTGCGCATCAGGTACATCATGTACACGTCATCATACAAAAAATTGTAAAAGTCGATCAGTTCATAAGTAAGATTGTACAGTCAATCCGTTCACGTGTGTAGATACCTCGAGAGAAAAGTCATTTCTTTGTCCTGCAACGCCAAAGACGGACAGCTGACACACTTAATTATCACCTGCTTTCCTTATGGAATACCCTTCAACTTTTGTTTATCTTATGTCTTGTAAGGAAAGCAGGTGATAAGTGGGCCAGCTGTCAGTATTTGGCGTCGCATGGGAAAGAAGTGACTTCCATTTCGAGGTATCTACACACGTGAACGGATTGACTATACAATCTTATGTATGCACTGACTGCCTTTTACAATGCTTTGTGTGATGATGCGTGCATGACGTGCCTGATGCGCGAAGCATAAAATGTATGATCATTTGAAATAAACCCTAGTTGGAAGCTGAGCGCCCGTCCTGACGTATGTGTTCCTGTCGTCTTCATCTTGGGCGCGTTTTACGAACAGTGTCAAGATGAACCGACTCGCCGAAATCAAGGTATCGTTGCCGTCTGCGATTATTGCTAAAGTTATATGAGAGAGCATTCGCATAGTACGGTATACCTGTGCTCGGTATACCTCGGTATACCACGGTATACCTCGGTATCCACGGTATACCTGTGCCCGTTTGGCTCCGTTCCTTTTGCAGCCACACTGCGCGTCTCTGGAATTGTGAGCGAGCCGCGCATGCCCGGTCGATCGACCTTGCGATAGCACAACGGTGGCGATGCTCCTGCGTCTCAGCTGGAGAGCGTATTCGCAACTTTCGCAGATGGTGGAAGCGCCACGGGATTTGTTCGTGAAGCTAGTGAAGCAGTGACGTGCGGATCGACCTCGGCGGAGCGAGCAACTGCGGCATTTTCAGGCACCGAAAGAAGTGGGCGCAACTTACCTGCCTATCGGTGCCTTTGCAAAGTGGAAGCGTGGGATATTCAGGGGAAAAAAAAGAAATCGGTTTGCGCAACCAAATCATCGAAAGCGAAAATTTTCCCGGTGTTCGAGTGAGACAAAGAAGGCGGCAGGCGCCCGCTCGCCCGCTCTACGCACTCGGGGTGTTTACATGAATCCGGCTCCAGAAGCGGGTCGAGTCAGCTTGTCGGGTTGGAATCGGTCTGTCGAGTTCCACTAAACACAATCGGGTCGCGCTGAGCAAGCGTCGAGTCGGGCTCAGCCATGCCAGACTGCATGGGGCATAGGTTTACCCATGCCGAACCGCTTGCAGCGCGCATGTAGACGCTGACGGGTCTGGCCAGCCAGCGCTGATACACTTGCACGGGACGCGGAGGCGTCAGCGCTTTATGCACCGGCAGCGGGAATTAGAGCTGTTGCAGACGGCTGTGGTAACCGAAAACCCTGTTCGACAGCGTTGGTGTCTCCACTCGACGCTGGGTGTGTGCGCCACTGTTATCCAGACCTAACGGAAGCGAGTTCATGCGAACGCGATCACGTCGGTCAGCCTGATTTCAGACACGACTTTCTCGCGTCCCGGGTTCATATAAGCGTAACCTTTGTGTCTCAAATGTATTCAGGTCACAAAAAATCCACGTTCAAAATGTACTGCGTTTTATTGTCCAGTGCCCAGAAGGTACCTTTCCTATACAACGAATTACCAACTGGCTGACAATGAATCACCAACTGACTGACACCCACACACTGCTATATCTGCATATCGCTGCATGACCAGCTTTTCGTCTGGTTTCCTTTGCTGATGGGTCTGTTTTTGTCGTCTATGCTCATGGCGTTCTTTTACAGTGGAGCTGTTAGAGCCCGCTGGGTTTCTCTTGACGTGCGCAGCTTCGCCGAGCTGGGGGAACGAGAGCTGAGAAAGTGTGAAAGCAATACAAGAACAGCACCGAGAGCGGCGCTGCTGCGCCGGCGTTGAGAGCGCCGCATGCGAAGCAAAATTCTCTTAGCGGGTGGTGCCCCTCTCCCATCTCCCGTTCGCACCGCCTTGACTGCCTCCTGCACTGCGCGTGTTTGGGCACATTTCGTGCCGCGCGCGGTGTGTGCCTACGTGTGTGCGCGTGGACATTTCATTCGAAGGGCGATGTACAGTCTGTTTCACATTTAGGGGGAAACTCGGAGCGCATTGCATCACGATGCGGCGAGCGCTTGAGTCAGACGGCGGCAGCAGCTCGCGCAGGTGCTCGAGGGGCGGGACCTCGAACGGCGTCGTCTGCTACGGTGGCGCGCGCTGGCCGCATTGTCGGGAAACCTACTGTCAGTTGAAGGGCGCCCATCTCATCGTTACTGCGTGAAATGAGCCGGTATTCTTTACTAAGCGTTGTGCGACGCCCACTGATACGCCTCGAAGGTAAGTTCATCGCTGCAGGGCAGTCATAGACGACGTACTGATTCCATACATTCTTGACGGCCCGTTTCTGGAAGGCGACTATATATTCTAACGCGATAGGTCGCCGATCCACACTGCTCGCGTTGTGCAAGAACTGCTGGAAGAGCACGCAGTCACTCTCTTGGAGTGGCTGCCTCAATCTCCGGCGCCAACATCATTGAAAATATCTGGGGCGCGTTGGAAGTATCGCTGCCGCACCATCCCCTCTATCAGTCGCCCGAGGATAGGCTTCGATCCACCATCGTCAGCGACTGAGACGTGCTGCGAATGAACACATCCCTGATCAAGTCATTCTACACTCCTCTGCCTTCAAGGATGAGCGCTGTCATCGCTGCCGCTGGGGACATAACGAGCTACTAACTAAAGTTCCGAGCGTGACCTGTCCAATTCCCCGCCGGCGGGCAGGGTCTGTCTGGTGTAGTGAATGATTGTCGAGAAAAATCACTTCCAGCTCATTGTCCTAACCTAAAACAGTCCTTTAATCGTATCCGTTTGTTTCATCGTGTTCGAACCCCATAGTTATCATTGTTGAGTGCTTTGTTTTCCTTTCGAGTCAAACAAAGACTGAGCACATTGCGCGCACATCTTGGTGCGTCTTGTCGCTCCTTATTACGGTAGCACACACAGTGAAGAAATATACGTGCACGCGCTCAGTACCCCACCCTTTCGAAAGAATAAACAAAGCATGCTGTCAAAAGAAGTTTGTGGAACTCCATTATCGCTAATGAAGGCTCAGAGTTTGGCGCCGCACAACGTTTAGTAAAGAATATCAGCTCAGTTCCCGCAGTACCGATGAAATCGGTGCACTGCCCCTGACAGTAGCACGCTTCCCGACAATGCGGCCAGCGCGCGCCGCCGTAGCAGACGACGCAGACCATGACTTCGCCCCTCGAGCGTCTGCGCCTGCTCGAGCTGCTGCCGCCGCACGACTCCATTGCTTGCCGCATCGCAATGCAATACGTTCCGAGTTTTGCCCTAAGTGTGAAACAGACTGTACACGCTTCTATTTGCCTTTAAGAAGATCGGTACGCTTGACGATTATTTTATGGCTGCAATGCGGCGAAAGGGCAGCGTCTGCTTATACCATGTAAGTGACGCTGAGAAGGTAATTGGAAACGACATCGTATGTGCCGCCGGAAAAATCGTCAGCACATACGATGCGGCACATGCATACGGCACATACGAGCTAAAGTAATTTTTGCAGTTTCTCACAATATGTTTGCTACAAATCCGTGTTGTCTCTGATGGCGACAACGGACTTCCATCGACACTGTGCGGAAATAAACAAAATATATCGCTACATAGCACAAGTACGACATGCGCACACAACTTTAACTAGTACGTCCCCTACAATATGGAATAGAGGTAGCAATGTAGACAGCTTGGCCATTTTTTAACAGTGCTCAAGAGGCGGAAGTTGAAAGTATTAGTAATCATTCCCGCTTCAGCAATGCCGGCGCGACCAAGACGCGGGTGTGTATCGTCCAGTAACTCGATCGATCGGTGCAGTGGTGAAACGGGAATAAACTCCGGTCATGTTCAATGCATCCTGCACATATTCAATTCCTCGGCACGCGTGAACTTCGGCCACTGCTAGCGCATACAACAAAAGTGGTTTCCATTCTTGGGCAGCGCACACACAAACGAAACACGAGAAAGAAGACAGGACAAGCGCTCGTCGAACCAACTTAAAAGTTTTTATATGAATAAAAGGATTATGTCCCGACTAATTCTTGAATTCATGTGGGTTACATATAAAAACCGTCATACACTTAGGGGTGATCAATGAACCAGCTCGCTTCGTTTGCCAGTTGTTTACTTCGCTCGGCGCACCGCAGTAATCCATGTCTGTCGTCTGCTTTTTTCGTACCATTTTCTTGTAAATCGGCAGAATTTCACTGGTGGCATCAACCCTTTCGTGTTTAGATTGCTGTCGTGACAGTTAACAACCCAATAATAATTTCCGGTCATCCGAAGAGGCGCCGTCGCAAACAAGAGACGTTTCGCGCGCAGCGCGAACTGAACGCGGGCGCGATCGTGAAGGGAAGCGGCGGCGGAAACCTACACCCGTTGGAGGTGAAATCGTTCCGCCAGGGGAGAAACGAGCGCTGGCGTCTAGGATGAAACTTGGCGTGCGGTCGTCCTGCGTAGCATAGAGACGCGCTGCGAGGGTGGGTGGGGCCTAGAGGGGGAGAAGGAACGGCGCGCACGCGAGCGAGGAACGGGGCCCGGATGAGTGCCCTGTCCTGTCGCGCGCGAGGGAGGGAGGGGGGGTCAGGTGAGCGAGGAGGGACGTTCCGTGGAAGCTACGCAAGTAGTGCAGTCTCAAAATTCTTTCACTCCGCGCGTTCAGTCTATGCTGCGCCGGGCGCCAGCGGCGTTTGCTCACGCGAGCATGCACATGAGGCAGCCGCGACGGGATGCAGATAAAAAAAACAACGAAAAGCAAATTGATATAGAACAACGCGTTAGCAACCGAATGAGCGCACGTTTTTTGTCTGCTTCTAAGGGTAAATCCTTATTTTCGTTCAGAACTGACTTTATATAAAGAACGCTTTCACAAAAAGCGGTCAAAAGGCACCGAACTGTTTCTAAGCGCGAACTCAGCCGCTGCAAAAAAGTACCTCTAGCCTCAACAGCCTTGCACCTGACGTATGAAACGGGCCTCGATTTCGTCCTCGCCCGCCGCTCCGTACAGAGTGAAGGCAGCCGCGGCGTTTACTACGGCGTCGGCCAGTGGCTACGCGAATCGCGGACGCCGTAGTAGGGGACGCATTGCCGGCGCCCGTGCGTCTTGTGTGTGGTTTGGTACTACTTTACTGGCATTCCCCAGTTCCGCTGGTGTCTGGTGTTTGCGATAGCAGAGCCACACAATTTTTTTTTCTTGCATTCCTCAAGGAACGAAAACACAGAATAAAAAGAAAAGAGGCAATAGTTCTCAAAAATGACTATTTTGACCTTCCGCTGGATTTGTAAGCTGCTGGCCGACTTCTCATCCGAGTCATCGGCTGTTTCCTGGTCAAAGGAACGCACATCGCCGGCGGTCGGATCTGCCTCCAGAGTCACTCCTCCTGTTCGATTTCAAAAGTGCAAAAACACAAACTCTTTACAGGGGTGTGCGAAAGAGTCTTTGAAACTGAATCGATTGCGAATCGAACAGTGCCAGAAACGAATGAAATCGAATATTTTTCGAATAGTTTGCGAATAATGCGCAACCGTGGTACCTTTAATATCAAAGTATCATCACAACCTGGTATAATGCCACATTATAAAGTTTCTGTCATGAGGCTGCACATTATAAAGCATGCGATACTGAAAGCCCAAAGAAATCATTAGGAACAATTTACTGGGCAGTTGGAGCGCAAATTCAGGCTCTTCGGAGCATACGCGGTCATGTATTGTTATATGAACTTTAGAAATGTCGTTTCATTGACCAATTAAAATTTGTGTATACTTTCGCGACCAAATCAGAAATGGCCGCAGTGTGCGGCGATGGCAGAGCTAGAAAAAGAAGGGGCTTGTAATTTTCAGAGCTGGCGGTGGCACATTGAATGAAGTGTGTTGCGATGAAACGTTTTCATGCTTATTCCGAGAGAAAGACACAGGTTTCTGCATCTATAAGTAGCACCAAACAATTACCAACTGCCGAACAGCACGTCCAACCAACATTTAATTGCGAATGATTGTGTTTAGCCGAAAAGAAGTCCGTCATCTGAGAGACGCAGCGCACTGTCCACTGTTAAGTCCTCTGTGAATCCAATGAGAGATACCGCATTCTTGCTTCAAAGTCATGTTTGATCGCGTATAGTATTCGAAAAACTATTAAGATTTTCGAACGCTCGCGCACCCCTACGATTCCTCGGATACTTCGTTTGCTTCTCCATAATGCACAGCACTCACCACTACATGGCGGTATTGTAGTAAGAAATACGTCGAGGTATCAAGCAAGAGCCCAACACAATATGCAACATTACCTCCGCGATTACTCTAGGGGCAGCAATGACACTTTGCGGCAAATGTTCTTGCAGCTTCAATGAGTGCAATATAGAAAAAAAAAAGATATGCAACCATTTCGCTCATAGGGTGTACTTTTTATAGCAAAATGTTTAAATCAGGCAAATGGACGCTACAGTGCAGAGATTTGCGTTCGCGATTATTGCCGAGCGTATTTACTAATGGGCAGCAAGAGAAAAGTTACCGTCAGGCCCTTCTTGAGCGTTTTGCCACGCACTCTAAAAACAGTTGCACCCTTTGGGGTGTATTTTTGCCACACAACGATAATCCTCCTCTGTCTTGTCCGCATTTCCTTTATTTAACGCGGCGAGCCCGGTACTTTCCAGTAACGAACGGTATGCGCGTTATCAGCATGACACAGCATTCCCGACAGAAAAGTGACGAGCGAAGCGTTTTCAAGAAAGGAAATGCGGGCAAGACAGATGACGATTATGGTTGTGTGGCAAATATACACTCCAAAGGGTGTAAACTTTTCCTAGATGTGGCTCCGCGGATCGGACGCTTCGATCTCGGAGGCCGTAGTGTTGCCACTGTAGAACTAAAATTTAAACTGCATTTTGAATGCGCCCGTACGACGCCTTCTGCGCACTCGGAGCAGCTTCAGCGGCGGTTCCAGCGCGCTTGTTGGCGCAGCCTCGGAGACCAGGGGAGGTATTCTGTAAGTGTCCATCCAACTAGTGAACATGTCCATTTCGTCCGATGCTGAAGAGCTGATTGGCCGGGGGTGTCTGTCTCCTCCGCACGTGTTCCCCAGCCCATCAAATCAGAACTTCACCAGCAGACGAAATGGACATGTACATTTACAGAATACTCCGCCCCCCCCTCCCACCCAGGTGCTTACAAACTTGTCCAGCAAGACCCCTCATCACGATGACCGGATAAACTTGCTTACATTCCTGGCCCTCTGTTAAACTCGAGTGACTGTCGGAAGCGATATTTTGATTTATAGCTTGTAATATTCTACGAAAATTGCCTAAAATGGTGTAAGTTAAAAAAAGGAAAAAGAAAACACGAAGTTTACAAATGCGTAACTATGCACTAAAAGCAGATGCCGCAGTACTGTCAACTGCTGCGTTCTAGCATCTAAAGCGAACAAATTTGATATGCGATATTACTGCTTAGGTGAATTCATTACATTTACGCGGTTCTTTTCTTTTTGCAAAAGTCGTACTCACAAATAAGGGGGATATTTCAGAGTAGGGTACAATACATCAATTTTGTCCGCTTTAGATGCACCATTAGGTGCAGTTTACAGAATTGTGGTATCGCTTTTCATTGCAGGGTTAGGGTGCGTACCCATTGGCGGTGAGGCACCTTGCCACCTGTCGCTTACCACTCCCGGCCAGTCTGCCGCTTCTCGCCAAGCACTTGAATCGGGCTAGCCAGTACAAATCCATGATGGTAGGTATCGCGACAAGTTCCAGGGACACTAAACAAAGAATCATACACCAAAAACGATAGCGTTTGTGGTGTTCGGTTCTTTGTCTAGTGTCCCTGGGAGTCCTGGCGCTGCCTATCATGCCGCTTCTCGGCAGCTTTCCCGCAAAGCGTAGGAGCCCTGGACTGAGGGACGCTCCTCCTGCTTTTCATTTTTTTTTTGCTAAACGTTTTTCCTCCTCCTCCCGCAAAGCGGCAAGGTTTACCTGGCGCAAAGCGAATAGGTCCGACCGATATTTTTGCCACTCCTGCCCAAGATGAATGATAGTGCTGATGATTAACTGACCTCTGCTTCGAAACGGCCGGGAGATGACAGATAGTCACCAGCCTTCTTGAGTTAATCAGGTATGCTATGCATTATTTTTATTCTACCATTTTGTACACGTCTACTTATCTTCTCTTCCTCAATCTTCTCTATCTACCTTGTACCGCTACCTATGCCTGTAACGAATCCGATCGTATCAACCTCTTCCCTGCTTTTTTTTTTCAATACTAAATTTGTATTCCTTATCTCGACTGCTGATAGGTTGATGCTTCCGTCCACTTTAAATGCAAGCGCTTCTGGAAGGCAAGTTACTTACGGGTCCCACTGGGTGAATGTCTTCGCATTCCATTAGGATGTGCTGAGTGGTCTCCGGATTTTCGCTGTAGCGGACGCATGCTTCATCTTGTTGCGAACATTTGTTGGCGTACGATTTTGTTCTTAGGCAACATGATTGGGCCTCAAATGGCAATGCACTGCCGCTTTTGCAAAGCACTAATCAGCACCTTGCGTGGCCGTCGTCGTAGCAACGCACACGGGGAGAGTCGGAGAGTGGTCTCAACTCGTGTCACGTGACTCCCGCGCCGGCAAAATGAATGCATGGTGTGGTCAGCACACCGCTGTTAGCCTCGTGACGGCGCCGATGTGTGGCATATCATTGCGGGACGCTTACCGCCAGTGTGTCCCAGCCTTGTAAAGAGTTGTGAACTTGGTATTTTCGTTTTTTTTTGCATATATATTGTTGTTTTCAACAATTTATGTAGACAAAAGCTCCATGACCTAATTTAAAAAGCTGCTTCCTACTGCCAGTAGAATTTAAAATAAATGTTATAAATGAAACAGCCTCATCAAATTAGGTGCAGTGGTTGCCGAGATATACGATTTCTCCGTTCCCGTGCATTTTGACCGCAGTTACCGAGCTAAAGCTTCCTCGTAAAGGGGACTTGAAACACTTTTCTGACTGATCGGGGTTAATCGTAGGCCTCACTATTGAACGTCGTCGTCTCATGAATCCCATGCTGCAAAAGTTTTTCGGATCATTCACCTATATTAAGTGCAGTTATCGCACCGTTACCCGGCTTTCTCTCTCTTTTCCGTCTCCGCTCGCTCACTCGAAGCCACACCCGGAGAAGCCAAGAGGGCAAAGCGTCGAGCGTCTGGGGCGCAAAATGCCTCGTCGCGACGCTTCGTGGCGGCCGCGGTAAACTGCATGCTAAGCCTAACTGTCGCGAGTAGACCGGCACTGCAAATACGAAATTATTTTTGTCGTTCTTAGATTGGCAGACACATTTATGTTTCATTTATTTAACTCAAGGTTAGCAATCGCGTATCACTGAGGATGCTTTCGCGATCACGAAACCAGCAGAGAGTATTTCTGGAGTCCAGCTGCTTGCGATGACGCTGCAGGACGACATTGCAGAAGCGAGAGCAAGCGATTTTTTCGCTGTTCTTGGCACGAGATTGCAAATTCCCTGTAGCATTGTGTGCAATAATATTTGGTCCACGTGTTCAGAGCAGCCTGTACGACAAACCGGCAACGTTTCCGAACCGCCTCCTAAAAGGGTTTCAGGGCCCCTTTATAGTCAGCTGACGACTCTATAGGTCCTTCTTCACTCCGCCGACCCGGACTGGGGCCTCGCGTTAGACGACCTTGTTCTCTCAGCGTGCGTATTGTGTTCCTTGCTATTCTGCGTGTGTGACGCTGCGAGCACTAGAAGAACACATGTATGTATCTGGAGCGCATATTTTATTCTACGTGTTCACGGCCGGATTTCCTTGGCAGTTTCAATTTGAGCGCGTAAAACTAAAAAGAGAGACGCACTCTATTGCGATTCAAGCCGGGAGAGGAGCCGGCTTCCGCCACAAGTAGGGCGTTCTCTAAGAGAGTATACGATCGAGCCTTTTCTGCCTTCCAAGCCCCAGGA
The DNA here is from genome assembly GCF_050947875.1 of Dermacentor variabilis. Taxonomy (NCBI): domain Eukaryota; kingdom Metazoa; phylum Arthropoda; class Arachnida; order Ixodida; family Ixodidae; genus Dermacentor; species Dermacentor variabilis. The sequence continues at coordinate 114,874,380 of NC_134576.1, forward strand.
GCTCGAGTAGGAGACGTGGACTCGCGGAAACGACATCGCTCCTTCATTTCTTCTTGAGAGCGAAGATCTGGCCGTCGCACTTGAGCCGGTACTCCTGGACCTTCTTGCGGACGGCGATCTCCATGCGGAACTGGCGACAGAGCGCCTGCAGGGTGCCTGTGAAGCGCGTCTCCAGGAACTGCTCCGACTTGCTCTCGTAGTGGTCCAGCGTGCGGTGGACCCACATCAGGCGGCCGCCGGCTGCGTGGAGATCGAACGGAGGCTGAGTAAGTGTTGTTGCCACTGGCAAGTCTGTTTTGAAGTGCTATTCGGGCATGAAAGAAGGAAGAAAGACTGGGAGGAAGCTTCACGCGATATATATATATGGCTGCTACGGCTTTTCTGATTCGAATAAAAAAACAACCATTGCAGAACTTGAAAATATTGCGGAATTTGACACAATCTAGGGTGTATATATATATATATATATATATATATATATATATATATATATATATATATATATATATACATATATATATATATATATATATATATATATGTGTGTGTGTGTGTGTGTGTGTGTGTAGATAGATAGATAGATAGATAGATAGAAGTTCCCGCACCAGCTCACCGTCAGGCCATTGCTTTTAACCTAGTCATGCCGAGTCCTAGCTGTTTTTTTCAGCGATAAACATAAAAGAAATTAAGTCCTATACGAGCCGAAGGCTAAATTGGACAAGTTTTGAGGTCTTTGGCTTCTGCACAATGACCGAAATTCGTGAGCATACTTCGAAATCCGTGACGTCATACTGATGTCCCGTCGCTGGGGCTTCAGCATGGAATTAAAACAGAGAAACGTTGGGCCTTCTTTTTTTCCTTTAGCAATCAGCCTCTTACCGCTAAAGTTAACGCAACAAATGGACTTTTCAAAAAAGTACTTTGTCAATTTAAACTTATTTGCTGTTCTTGTTTAGTGTACACGTTCCTATGGCTGGGCAGCGCAACCCGGACGAAGGACGAGAGGAAGTACAGAACACGAGCGTACTTTCTCTCGTCCTTCGTCCGGGCTGCGCTGCCCACCCACAGGAACATGTTCAATCACCAACTCGCCCAGCTTGCCGGGTTAATTTAGTGTACAACCGTTTCTTGTTTTCTTTCTTCTTCTTTCATTTCGCATCTACGGAAAACCTGGGGAGCCCCCATACCGGAGCCGTGACCTGGTCCAGCTTTGATTCCTAGTGTCAATCAATCAATCAATCAATCAATCAATCAATCAATCAATCAATCAATCAATCAATCAATCAATCGAAACTTACGCTTCAGGAGCCTGGCCACCTCAGCAAGAGCGTCAGGCATGATGTGGCCGGGCATGAGGCAGCCGCACAGGGCCACCACATCGTACTCGGCTGCGCAGAACAAAATATATATATAAGAAAGGGCAAAATAATAAAAAAAGAAATGCGCTCGTTTGGTCTAACCGCTACGCTGCGCATTTCTACGAGGAAACAGATACACTAACGTTACGCGATATTTTACGAGAAATTACCGATTCTTTCTCCCTACAAGTAAATCGTGACAACTTGGAGGAAGCTTTAGCTCGGGCCCAACTCCCACGCGGCCTATTCAAATACATGTAAAACGCAAAATCGATTTTCTGAGACAACCTCTGGACCGATTTTAATGAAATTTGTTGAACTTGAGAGAGAAAGTTAAATTCTAGTGACTGTAGGAAGCGGAATTTCGGTTTAGGGACTGGATTTTGTAAAACCAGTTTTCGAAAATTCGATAGTTCGAAAAGAATAGAAGCACGAAGTTTATACACTAATAACTTTGCATCAAGAACAGATATCGCCGTTCCGTAAGCGGAATCCATTAGATCATTCAAAGCGGAAAATTTTGATATATCAATTTATATCTTACGTGAATTTGTTACGTTGTGTACCAGGGTTCTGCAAAAGCTGTATTTCCATATTACTGAATTTTTTCAGATTCATGCACAACATGTCAATTTTGTCCGCTCTAAATGTACTATGAGATGCGATTCAGAGAATTGTGGTCTTTCTTCCTTGCTGACATAGATAGTTGTAAACTTGATAGTTTCGTTTTCTGAAAATTTTCGATTTCTGCCAATTTTTAATATTAGATTAACAATCTAAATCAACATTTCGAAACCAACAGTCACTAGACTAAGTTTTTCTTCTAAATGCAACAAACCTCGTCAAATTTGGTGCTGTGGTTGCGAGAGAAACGAATTCTACTTTTAAATATATTTAGATAGCACCCGAGCTGAAGCTTCCTCTTAAAGGGGTTAAGGTAAAGTACTTTCTTGCTTGTCTTGAGGTAATTTACACGCTATGTGCCGTAGAGTGCGATGGTTACTGGATGTCTGGTGGTCGTTCGGTGAAGAAAATGCCCGATCACCCTGTACGGTATTTACACAAATCTAAGCCAATGACCCCGCCCTTCGGTAATAAGTAAATAAATACAAATAATAAATAAATAAATAAATAAATAGGGGGAACGAGTATTCTCTCGTACGTAAGTCGATTGGAATATTAACAAATGTAAAGCGTTGTACTTATTTGTCCCGAACGTTTTCGACGTGAACGTTCGCAAACGTTTAAGGTGATGCAGAATAAATCCACGGAAAGGCTGACTAAAGCCAAATCGAATCAAATTGTCTTTTAGCCATCGAGCATCGTTTACGACGCATGCACAAAGTAACCCCATCCCTTAAAGGAACAGAAAATAATAAAAAAAGATTTGACGTTTATTTCGAAATTGCCCTTGCACAATACCAAAAAAGTTCATTTTATCATGAGAAGAGGATTGATTAAGCCAGAAAAAAAAACGTATACCTGAAATACGGGTGGGGACACCGTTTTGAAGCTCCCGCACTAGCTAGCTATGACGTCACGAATGTCGGCGGTTAATTTTTTGCATCTATAAACATGGACGCACTGTGTTCGAGAAGGATAGAACTTGACCAGTTTCAAGAACGATTGATGAGACACAACGACCTGCCGGCGCCAAGGTTCGGGTGCCAAAGAAAAAGAATTACCTAATTGGCTTCACTTCTCTAATAAACCAACATACTTACAGCGAAATTAGCAAAAATACATTGTTGAAACGATGCTTTATTAGTAGGTGTGTGCTAATATTTGAAAATTTCGAACGTTCTCTAACATTGTGTCCTTACCATCTGTATTCGAATCGATAACTAGGTAATGGAAAATATTGTAATATTCGATTCGATATGATGAATATCCGAACACATCGACTATATTTTGGCTGTGCAGGAGCAAACACATTTCTTGGAGTTTGTTTCCATCTAATCTTTGAATATGTGCCAGATCTGGTGCCGAATTTTTGATCATTACGTGCTTCTGCCGAAATTTCGCCTCTATAGAGAACGCTCAGCCTTTGAACGGCACGGCTTTGCAAAAAAATACCAAGGTTGAGGACTGGGCGTGTTGGTATAGCATATTAAAGGCTCGATTGCGCAACATTTGGACGACACACACAGAAGAGAAACACACCACCACAGAGCGCTACTTGCAACTATCGTTTTATCCCCCCCCCCCCTCCTAGTATCTTCCAGTATTTATTCCATTAACAAGGGAATAAAACGATAGTTGCAAGTAGCGCTCTGTGGTGTGTGTTTGTTTTCTGTGTGTGCCGTCCAAATGTTACGCAATCAAGCCACTAATTTGCGAAAAAGCCAGTTTCTCAGTAGCAAGGGGCACACGTTTGTGGACAGCGACAGCGCATTCAGGGGGTGGGGGTGGGCGGGGGGGGGCGGCGACTGCGCAAACCAATCCGACTGCAACAAAAGTGCTATTTCCAGGAGAACAGGACCAATGGACCGATCCTCGACAGCAATGCCCGGTAACGGGGCCTCACTATGCAAATATAGCAGCGTGCTCTCCGCGTGACGTAGGCATGCAATATACCATGCATGCAAATATACCTGGCATGCAAATATACATGGCATGCAAATATACATGGCATGCAAATATACCAGCGTGCCTCCGCATGTCCACGTCACGCCTCCGAGCAGCGTATCGCATGCCTGTTAACAGATTTCAGGATGCAGCAGTGGCCCCCACCCGCTACCACAGTACGCACCCAAGAGAAACCTGTGACTTGGAAGTACAAATCTCAAAAACGATGGACCCTCCACGATGGGCATTACCACAATGCCCGCGCGCGACGTGGTATGCTAAAATGTGCTATTTTAAACGAGTCCGCATGTAATGCGCATTAAGAGTGCTGTCTCCTGGTCGACTTGGAATTGAATACTGGTATGGGGTTGCGCTGTCTAAGACACGGACACTGTTTTTAAGACAATGCGTCCGTGGCTTAGAAAGCGCAATCCATAGCAGTATTACATATGCTTGGTCGGAGTTATAATCAAAATCAGTTTTTCGTACAATTGAAGATACCCACTTCCTTCTTCCTGTAGTATAATGTACGAGGACGAATCAGAAAGTCCTTGCCCTTATTTTTTATTAGCCGAAATAACGTGCACGCAGGTAATTACAAACATGCGTACCATTCTGCGTACCTTACACTGTTTTCTCACGTGGTCCCCACACCGGTTCAGAGATTTGTCCAACCGCAGCACTAAATGTGAGATGCCTCCTGTCGTCAGTCAGCGACGCACGCGGCCTCTCCGAACGCCCAACGTCACGCAAGTCACAACACGACAGCCTCACACTTCTCAAAGAGAGACAGCTTTCCCTATACGTGGCTGCATTTCCCTGAGGATTTAGATGGTCATTCGTCCCTTGCTCCATGAAAACGAATCACACTTTGTCGCTCGTATATGCCGTGGACGAGTGAAGCACAACCGCCATCTTCAACAACTGACAGTAGCGCCGTGCCGCAGAGCTACCGGCAGATAAGGACGGGCAAGTACAAGAAAGGTCCACCACTGGGAATCGATATGTTTACTTCGCATTTACAACCGTGATTTGGATGTTAAAAAAAGTAGGGGCAAAGATTTTCTGCTTCATCCTCGTAGTATACCTCACAGTGTATTGCGCGTAGCGTCAAGTTCTTGCAAATTCTGTACCTCAACACCAGTGTGTCGGCCAGGTGTTTCACTCTCAAGGAAAACAACAGACGTGGCTAGCTGCACAATCTGTGCTGCATAAGTCCCGCTTGCATGTCGCATAAAAATGGCAAAAATGAAAAGACAGTCTTCTTGCAGTTCAAAAAAGGTGCTGCAAATGAATCCGCCCCTTTTTTTTCATTTTCCTGTGCTGCCCTCTGCCGCACGACGCTGTAAAGGTTTTGGAAGGGTGCCGGTGCTTCCGCCGGTTGGGGATTTGTGCACCTGCGTCCAGGTCGACTGCGCCTCGGTTGTGCGTTTCGTGGATCGCGGATGATTATTAATGGCTCCTCCGGGGCAGCGTGTTGTTCCCGGGAGCCATGTAGCACTCGCCAACTACTGGGTGAGCAGGCCTGAGTGCGCTGGTGTGCTATCAGCACGACCGACAAAGGCACGCCGACTTACGCCTTCCGACACGGCTCCCTTGGACTTTTGTTGTCGCCGATTTCTCCTCTCCGAGTTCGCTTTCGTATTCATTTTACACTTTAGTTAGACATTTCGCATATTCAAGAAGTCTTAGAGTGCAGTCTTCCGCGTCGGATTTATCAAAGCGGTGCACTTGTTTACATCGACATCTACAACCTCAGATCGTTGTTAGCGTCAAATATTGTCGAAAAGATGCATCGCTCATGTGAAATAACGTCAAACCGTAGCGAAGCATGCGCATCTGCGCATACGTACCGTGTTGTTCCACCCTGAGACGAGTCAATATGAGCGGCCGAACCACTGAAACAACGGCAACTGTGACCCAGATACATATAATACAGGCTGTTAATTTATTAGTGATTTTCGCTTTTCCTTAGCTCGATCATACTCGCAGCTTGCGCGTGCCATAAAGCATCATTAGAGAAAACTGTGCTCGCAAAAGCGCTCACTTATAGGCCGTGTCGTTCTTTCGCGAAAACGCGGACGCCATCACCGACACCACTGGTATAATTAACTGAGCGAGACGGTTGTGTATGCTGCTGTATACCGTAAGCACCGTCTCTTGTTTGCCGTTGGACGCCGAGGTAAACAGTGAATCTCTGGAATGGAGAAATGTGTCAGCATAACGCGCGCAGACCCACCCGACTACGTAACGAATGTGAGATGCAGCCTACAGGTACGACGACGTACATATGACACTGCAGCGCTGTGTCGCCGCTTCCAGCTTATTAAGGCGTAGGCATTCGGTGGCTCATGAGTGTCCGGGTGCAGTCCGCGGTGGACGCAGGAAAGCGGGGATCACCGGCGAGGGGAGCAAGGAGAGGAGGCGCCATGCCAGTAGCACTGAGCGAGTGGGCGCGAGGGGGAGTGCGGACATGCGCGTGGGGGTGTGCGCACATCGGCGACAAACCTTGCAGCCACATGGCTGTGAATGCATCCCACGCTCGCGGCTACGGCGGCGTCCGTTCGCAGAACAGTTCAGACAACAGCAACAGAGGCAGTCATAGATAGGCTTTCGCCTATCGCAGTTTAGCTCAGCAAAGTGCCCAAAGATTTTTGTGTACGCGCCGTGCGAAGTGCAGTTGATTTCAAATCGCGAAGGCTAGAAGTGAACTATAAAAACAGTTTCCTTCGTCCTATATTGCTTACATTTCAGTTCAGGACCGCTGGTAGCGGGCGCGGGAACTCGACGGCGCCAGGTAAAACTTCGCTGAACAGGAAAGACACTGGCTCAAACTTCAGGCGCGCGGCTTGAGACGATTGAAGCTTGTGTATTTCAACTGGGTAGGCACGTTAGACTATATTAATTATATATACAAGCGGAAAGGCCGTCACTATCGTGTTGTCAGTTCAACGGCCCATCGCGCTGGGCTCGGTCGAACTATGGCCAGCCCGCTGATTTTGTCGGTGCCGTCGACAAGAAAGCCTGTCGCAGTGCGACAAGTCGCGTTCGTCGGCTGCGTTCGTATCTGGTTGCGTCGTTGTCGGCCTGATATGATGGTTTCAGTGACGCACAGTGCGAAATAATCGGTCAATCGCTGGCGTGAGCGTCTTCGGTCCCGTATCGACCCAGTGTCACCACGCCTTAAACGAGTACGTGAAGTCAAGCACGCGCTGCCACCGTCAGCAATAAAGTGAGCGCCCATGCTGCAAGAACTCTTCGTCAGCATGATGTTTTTAAATGTCGCCCAACTGTACCTCACGGGTTTTTCGTTAAATTTGGTAGTCATCAATGAAAAGTGGCAACTACGTGGCCCACGGTGTAGTCCGTACCGCTCGGACGAAGCCCTGGCCGCTTTCTGTTTTAAAGTGGAGTTGCAGTCTTACGCCCCGCACGTTTTCGGCACCGCGTCGACGTCGAACTACTAGTGGTGTTTCAACACCGTACACGGCACGAGTGTTCGCAGCAGCGCGCGTCCAAGCGCTTTTTTTTTTTTTCGGGGGACCTCCCGGCGCGCGGCCACGCGCTCGACCCTTCCAAAACGTTTTGCACTAATTCGCTAGGGCAGGGAGCATGCGCCGTCGCGCCATGAAAAAGGCGGATTCTCTTCTATAAGCAATGGCCATAGAAGAGAGTATGCAGCACGACTTCGTCTTGGCTCGGTGCGAACGCAGCTTTTGCCTTACTCGTTTGTTACTTTTGCAGCGTCCCCACCAATCCTGAGGATATGGCTTGACAGCAAATGCGACGAGCGACGGCTGGCACAGAGCGGAATTTAAAAAGAAAACTGGGGGTTTTACGTGCCATAACCACGATATGATTATGAAGCACGCCGTATTGAGCGACTCTGGAGATTTCGACTACCCGTGGTTCTTTCATGCGCACCTAAATCTAAGTACACGGGTGTTTTCGCATTTCGCCCCCATCGAAATGCGGCCGCCGTGGCCGGGATTCGATTCCGTGACATCGCTCTTAGCAAACCAACACCGTTGTCCACTAAGCAACCGTGGCGGGTAGAGTGAAATTCCCCTGAGCTTTATGGACATTTATTGTGGTACAACAAGGAACAGGTTGACGAGAACAGAGAGCTAGTGGAAATTAAAATATTTTCCAATTTAACACTAGTGAAATGCACAATCATTTAGGACAATGACTTATTAGTTTAATTCTTTACCTTTTACAAAGTGGTTGCGACGTTCAAACAACCTAACTTAACCAAACGTGCTAACAAATTCATGCTTATCATGATTCGGCCTTGGTTTCGATATTCGAAATTAAATGTTAGTATTCAATTCTACACGAAAATTTTGGTACTCGGGCATCCTTGTTCATTAGTCTTAATTGAATTAGTCTTTCTCTATTGTGTCCCTTTAAAGAGGCCCTGCAGCACTTCTTTTTGAGCTCGTGCAAAACATTTCACATGAAAGGACACACTTTCGGAAATATTCTACAGAAAAATGTATTTCGATGCGTTCACGAGACGAGGCCACTGCCATATTGAAAAATCGCCCTTCATCCCCTTGTGGTGCTCCGTCTCTTACTTGAATGGCTTCCACTGCGGACGATACGGCGGAGCGAGTCGCAGCGAAGTGGTCGATCCAAAGCTCCACCCAATGAACGCCAAAAAGGGGGCAGCTTGAATTCGGTTTTAGATGTTCACGTGGACACCACACCTTCCGATGTTGGGGTCTACTACATGCAAAACGAAATTCACAGCAGGTTTCGTTTCAGTGGCTTCCAAGTCGCTGCGGTGTCCTAGGGAACGAACACGCCGATAACGCTGCTCGGTTGGCTCTTCAAGGCGACGAAGAGGAGCCCATACCGTTATAAAGGACAGATGCCTCTAGAAAATTTCGAATGCTCAGACGTGATATCACGTTTTCTTTGTGGAACGCGGGAAGTTTTCAAAACAACCGGCCGGCTGCACAACCTAGACTCCATTCTACGCCTTTGCATTCCAGCTGGCCTCTGCCGTCGCGAAGCTACCCTGCTTTGTCGAATATGGCTAGGTGTGGCCTTCACTAAGTCCTTCGCATTCCGAATCGGTTGGGCCGACGGCGCCTCGTGTGATGACTGTGGTAGCGAGGAGACTCTTCAAGACCTCCTCTGTGACTGTCCTCGCTGCAATATATAGAGACGATCACTCGAAATCACGATCGCGAAATTCGACCAAAGACCTATAACAGAATAGCTTATGTTAGAATACCGAAATCAAAAACCATTGCCGCGGAGGGCGAAGAGCGCACTATTGCACTGTTAAAGGGTAGCATAATTTGACAAGCGGCTGTAGCCTGAACAGATGTTTATAGGTCTGCAAGGGCTACTGTGCTGTGTGGTGACGGTATACGGTGGCAGTATTTGAATGTGATTGTATATTTATGCTCCTTTCCTTATCTCTATTTGCTATTACTTCACCCTCCCCTCTCTCCCCATCGTAGGGTAGCAAACCAGATCGAGCCATCTGGTTAACCTCCCTGCCTTTCCCCTTTCTTCTGTCTCTCTCTCACACATCAGGTGGTTTTGTCACATATATCCCTCGCCGTGGTAGTAAACATGCGGACGTTGATTCACAAAATGAATAAACCCTAGAGCCTGTCACAATTTCATCGCAACCTGGTACATTCCTCTCCTCTGGAAAACACTTGCTCGTCGCATACATCACTCTCAACGATATCACACGTGCTGACGTTGATTCACGCATCGAATAAACAAAAAAGCGCCGATGGCTTTCTACCCTAAAAAAAGGTAAGTCTATTATAGCCTGCCACAATTCCAACGCAGCCAGCTGCGTTCACTCATCTAGAAAGCACTGGTTCGTCGCATACATCACTCTCAATGATATTGCACGTGCTGAGTTTGACTCACGGCACGAATAAATGAAACAGTGCAGGAGAGTTTTTTTTTTTCCTGAAGAAAAAGGTAAGTCTCGTTCATTCAGCATCTCAACCTTTCAGCGCACCCAGATACTTTACCTTCTCTGGAAAGCACTTATTTGCCGCGCACCTCACTCCCCACACTTGCTCTAAAGACGACTAACGCGATAAATAAACAAGTAGACACAGAATAACTTTCACGAAAAAATAAAAATAATATGGCAAAAAGATGTCGTCTCAGCCAGGTCCAATGCAACTTTTTCTTGGGCTAGATGGTGCATGTTACTGAAGTAGAAAAGCGCCGAACAGACGGCACAAGAAGCGCTCGTCCGTGTCTATTCTTGTGTCGTCTGTTTGCCGCTTTAATAGTTCAGGCCCAATGAGTTCCCTCCGAAGCGGTGGTTCTTAGAGTGCATCACTCCTCACCCACGACCTCCAGGCCCATTCACGCGATAAGTGAACGAATAGGCGCACATTATTTTTCATAAAAAATGAAAAAATCATCAGGAAGCCTATATACAGTGGATGAAAATACGTCACAGCCAGGTTCAATGAGTTCTCTAAAAAATATTGGTTGTTTGCACACATAAATTTCAACGCATGGGCTGATGTTATATTACACGATAAATATACGTAGGCAAGTATTAAATTTCTCAAAAGAAATAAAAAACGCTAAGCCTATAGCCCTAAAGATATCATCTCAGCCAGGTTTAATAAATTCTCTCGAAAACGGTGGTAGTTTGCACGGATCACTCCCCCAGCTTGCGCTGATGCTGTTTTATACGATATATTACACGAATAGGCAAATATTACTTTTCTCGAAAAAAGTGAGAAAGCGGAAAACCTAACCAATGAAAATATCGTCTCAGCCTCGAAAAATAGGGTCTATCGAACGCGCTAGTTCGAATATATAACTCACCAGGCATGCGCAAACACCATTTAACGGGATCAAAATACGATTAGGCACAGAATAATTCTCCCCTAAAATTAAAAAAATGATAAAGTAATGGTAAATGGTAGAGAAAATGGTAAGGGCATAGCCCATGAAAATATCATTTTTCCGACCAAAAATAAAGTGCCTCGAAAGCGCTGGTTCTCCGCATATATCAGTCCCCGGGCACGTGCAGATGTCGTTTAAAGCGATAAGTGAACGATTAGGCAAAGAATAATTTTTGCACAAAAATTGAAAAAACGGTAAGCCGATAGCCCATGAAAATATCATTTTTCCGACCAAAAATAAAGTGCCTCGAAAGCGCTGGTTCTCCGCATATATCAGTCCCCGGGCACGTGCAGATGACGTTTAAAGCGATAAGTGCACGATTAGGCAAAGAATAATTTTTACACAAAAATTGAAAAAACGGTAAGCCTATAGCCCATGAAAATATCATTTTTCCGACCAAAAATAAAGTGCCTCGAAAGCGCTGGTTCTCTGCATATATCAGTCCCTGGGCACGTGCAGATGCCGTTTAAAGCAATAAATGAACGATTAGCCAAAGAAAAATTTTTGCCCGGAAATTGAAAAAACGGTAAGCCTATAGCCCATGAAAATATCATTTTTCCGACAAAAATAAAGTGCCTCGAAAGCGCTGGTTCTCCGCATATATCAGTCCCCGGGCACGTGCAGATGTCGTTTAAAGCGATAAGTGAACGATTAGGCAAAGAATAATTTTTGCACAAAAATTGAAAAAACGGTAAGCCTATAGCCCATGAAAATATCATTTTTCCGACGAAAAATGAAGTGCCTCGAAAGCCCTGGTTCTCCGCATATATCAGTCCCCGGGCACGTGCAGATGCCGTTTAAAGCGATAAGTGCACGATTAGGCAAAGAATAATTTTTGCACAAAAATTGAAAAAACGGTAAGCCTATAGCCCATGAAAATATCATTTTTCCGACGAAAAATGAAGTGCCTCGAAAGCCCTGGTTCTCCGCATATATCAGTCCCCGGGCACGTGCAGATGCCGTTTAAAGCGATAAGTGCACGATTAGGCAAAGAATAATTTTTGCACAAAAATTGAAAAAACGGTAAGCCTATAGCCCATGAAAATATCATTTTTCCGACCAAAAATAAAGTGCCTCGAAAGCGCTGGTTCTCCGCATATATCAGTCCCCGGGCACGTGCAGATGTCGTTTAAAGCGATAAGTGCACGATTAGGCAAAGAATAATTTTTGCACAAAAATTGAAAAAACGGTAAGCCTATAGCCCATGAAAATATCATTTTTCCGACCAAAAATAAAGTGCCTCGAAAGCGCTGGTTCTCCGCATATATCAGTCCCCGGGCACGTGCAGATGTCGTTTAAAGCGATAAGTGCACGATTAGGCAAAGAATAATTTTTGCACAAAAATTGAAAAAACGGTAAGCCTATAGCCCATGAAAATATCATTTTTCCGACCAAAAATAAAGTGCCTCGAAAGCCCTGGTTCTCCGCATATATCAGTCCCCGGGCACGTGCAGATGCCGTTTAAAGCGATAAGTGCACGATTAGGCAAAGAATAATTTTTGCACAAAAATTGAAAAAACGGTAAGCCTATAGCCCATGAAAATATCATTTTTCCGACGAAAAATGAAGTGCCTCGAAAGCGCTGGTTCTCCGCATATATCAGTCCCCGGGCACGTGCAGATGCCGTTTAAAGCGATAAGTGCACGATTAGGCAAAGAATAATTTTTGCACAAAAATTGAAAAAACGGTAAGCCTATAGCCCATGAAAATATCATTTTTCCGACCAAAAATAAAGTGCCTCGAAAGCGCTGGTTCTCCGCATATATCAGTCCCCGGGCACGTGCAGATGTCGTTTAAAGCGATAAGTGCACGATTAGGCAAAGAATAATTTTTGCACAAAAATTGAAAAAACGGTAAGCCGATAGCCCATAAAATATCATTTTTCCGACCAAAAATAAAGTGCCTCGAAAGAGCTGGTTCTCCGCATATATCAGTCCCCGGGCACGTGCAGATGACGTTTAAAGCGATAAGTGCACGATTAGGCAAAGAATAATTTTTACACAAAAATTGAAAAAACGGTAAGCCTATAGCCCATGAAAATATCATTTTTCCGACCAAAAATAAAGTGCCTCGAAAGCGCTGGTTCTCTGCATATATCAGTACCCGGGCACGTGCAGATGTCGTTTAAAGCGATAAGTGAACGATTAGCCAAAGAAAAATTTTTGCCCGGAAATTGAAAAAACGGTAAGCCTATAGCCCATGAAAATATCATTTTTCCGACAAAAATAAAGTGCCTCGAAAGCGCTGGTTCTCCGCATATATCAGTCCCCGGGCACGTGCAGATGCCGTTTAAAGCAATAAATGAACGATTAGACAAAGAAAAATTTTTGCCCGGAAATTGAAAAAACGGTAAGCCTTATAGCCCATGAAAATATCATTATTCCGACGAAAAATAAAGTGCCTCGAAAGCACTGGTTCTCTGCATATATCAGTCCCCGGGCACGTGCAGATGCCGTTTAAAGCAATAAATGAACGATTAGCCAAAGAAAAATTTTTGCCCGGAAATTGAAAAAACGGTAAGCCTATATAGCCCATGAAAATATCATTTTTCCGACAAAAATAAAGTGCCTCGAAAGCGCTGGTTCTCCGCATATATCAGTACCCGGGCACGTGCAGATGTCGTTTAAAGCGATAAGTGAACGATTAGCCAAAGAAAAATTTTTGCCCGGAAATTGAAAAAACGGTAAGCCTATAGCCCATGAAAATATCATTTTTCCGACAAAAATAAAGTGCCTCGAAAGCGCTGGTTCTCCGCATATATCAGTCCCCGGGCACGTGCAGATGTCGTTTAAAGCGATAAGTGAACGATTAGGCAAAGAATAATTTTTGCACAAAAATTGAAAAAACGGTAAGCCTATAGCCCATGAAAATATCATTTTTCCGGCGAAAAATGAAGTGCCTCGAAAGCGCTGGTTCTCCGCATATATCAGTCCCCGGGCACGTGCAGATGCCGTTTAAAGCGATAAGTGCACGATTAGGCAAAGAATAATTTTTGCACAAAAATTGAAAAAACGGTAAGCCTATAGCCCATGAAAATATCATTTTTCCGACCAAAAATAAAGTGCCTCGAAAGCGCTGGTTCTCTGCATGTATCAGTCCCCGGGCACGTGCAGATGCCGTTTAAAGCAATAAATGAACGATTAGCCAAAGAAAAATTTTTGCCCGGAAATTGAAAAAACGGTAAGCCTATACCCCATGAAAATATCATTTTTCCGACAAAAATAAAGTGCCTCGAAAGCGCTGGTTCTCCGCATATATCAGTCCCCGGGCACGTGCAGATGCCGTTTAAAGCAATAAATGAACGATTAGACAAAGAAAAATTTTTGCCCGAAAATTGAAAAAACGGTAAGCCTATAGCCCATGAAAATATCATTTTTCCGACCAAAAATAAAGTGCCTCGAAAGCGCTGGTTCTCCGCATATATCAGTCCCCGGGCACGTGCAGATGCCGTTTAAAGCGATAAATGAACGATTAGCCAAAGAAAAATTTTTGCCCGGAAATTGAAAAAACGGTAAGCCTATAGCCCATGAAAATATCATTTTTCCGACAAAAATAAAGTGCCTCGAAAGCGCTGGTTCTCCGCATATATCAGTACCCGGGCACGTGCAGATGTCGTTTAAAGCGATAAGTGAACGATTAGCCAAAGAATAATTTTTGCCCGGAAATTGAAAAAACGGTAAGCCTATAGCCCATGAAAATATCATTTTTCCGACAAAAATAAAGTGCCTCGAAAGCGCTGGTTCTCCGCATATATCAGTCCCCGGGCACGTGCAGATGCCGTTTAAAGCGATAAGTGCACGATTAGGCAAAGAATAATTTTTGCACAAAAATTGAAAAAACGGTAAGCCTATAGCCCATGAAAATATCATTTTTCCGACCAAAAATAAAGTGCCTCGAAAGCGCTGGTTCTCTGCATATATCAGTCCCCGGGCACGTGCAGATGCCGTTTAAAGCAATAAATGAACGATTAGCCAAAGAAAAATTTTTGCCCGGAAATTGAAAAAACGGTAAGCCTATAGCCCATGAAAATATCATTTTTCCGACAAAAATAAAGTGCCTCGAAAGCGCTGGTTCTCCGCATATATCAGTCCCCGGGCACGTGCAGATGCCGTTTAAAGCAATAAATGAACGATTAGACAAAGAAAAATTTTTGCCCGAAAATTGAAAAAACGGTAAGCCTATAGCCCATGAAAATATCATTTTTCCGACCAAAAATAAAGTGCCTCGAAAGCGCTGGTTCTCTGCATATATCAGTCCCCGGGCACGTGCAGATGCCGTTTAAAGCAATAAATGAACGATTAGCCAAAGAAAAATTTTTGCCCGGAAATTGAAAAAACGGTAAGCCTATAGCCCATGAAAATATCATTTTTCCGACAAAAATAAAGTGCCTCGAAAGCGCTGGTTCTCCGCATATATCAGTCCCCGGGCACGTGCAGATGCCGTTTAAAGCAATAAATGAACGATTAGCCAAAGAAAAATTTTTGCCCGAAAATTGAAAAAACTGTAAGCCTATAGCCCATGAAAATATCATTTTTCCGACGAAAAATAAAGTGCCTCGAAAGCGCTGGTTCTCTGCATATATCAGTCCCCGGGCACGTGCAGATGCCGTTTAAAGCAATAAATGAACGATTAGGCAAAGAAAAATTTTTGCCCGAAAATTGAAAAAACGGTAAGCCTATAGCCCATGAAAATATCATTTTTCCGACAAAAATAAAGTGCCTCGAAAGCGCTGGTTCTCCGCATATATCAGTCCCCGGGCACGTGCAGATGCCGTTTAAAGCAATAAATGAACGATTAGACAAAGAAAAATTTTTGCCCGAAAATTGAAAAAACGGTAAGCCTATAGCCCATGAAAATATCATTTTTCCGACCAAAAATAAAGTGCCTCGAAAGCGCTGGTTCTCTGCATATATCAGTCCCCGGGCACGTGCAGATGCCGTTTAAAGCAATAAATGAACGATTAGGCAAAGAATAATTTTTGCACAAAAATTGAAAAAACGGTAAGCCTATAATAGCCCGTGAAAATATCATTATTCCGACGAAAAATGAAGTGCCTCGAAAGCGCTGGTTCTCCGCATATATCAGTCCCCGGGCACGTGCAGATGCCGTTTAAAGCAATAAATGAACGATTAGCCAAAGAAAAATTTTTGCCCGAAAATTGAAAAAACTGTAAGCCTATAGCCCATGAAAATATCATTTTTCCGACGAAAAATAAAGTGCCTCGAAAGCGCTGGTTCTCTGCATATATCAGTCCCCGGGCACGTGCAGATGCCGTTTAAAGCGATAAGTGCACGATTAGGCAAAGAATAATTTTTACACAAAAATTGAAAAAACGGTAAGCCTATAGCCCATGAAAATATCATTTTTGCGACCAAAAATAAAGTGCCTCGAAAGCGCTGGTTCTTTGCATATATCAATCCCCGGGCACGTGCAGATGCCGTTTAAAGCAATAAATGAACGATTAGCCAAAGAAAAATTTTTGCCCGAAAATTGAAAAAACGGTATAATTTTTCCGGTCAAAAATAAAGTGTCTCGAAAGCGCTGGTTCTCTGCATATATCAGTCCCCGGGCACGTGCAGATGCCGTTTAAAGCAATAAATGAACGATTAGCCAAAGAAAAATTTTTGCCCGAAAATTGAAAAAACGGTAAGCCTATAGCCCATGAAAATATCATTTTTCCGGCAAAAAATAAAGTGTCTCGAAAGCGCTGGTTCTCTGCATCCCCGGGCACGTGCAGATGCCGTTTAAAGCGATAAGTGCACTATTAGGCAAAGAATAATTTTTACACAAAAATTGAAAAAACGGTAAGCCTATAGCCCATGAAAATATCATTTTTGCGACCAAAAATAAAGTGCCTCGAAAGCGCTGGTTCTCTGCATATATCAATCCCCGGGCACGTGCAGATGCCGTTTAAAGCAATAAATGAACGATTAGCCAAAGAAAAATTTTTGCCCGAAAATTGAAAAAACGGTAAGCCTATAAAATATCATTTTTCCGACGAAAAATAAAGTGTCTCGAAAGCGCTGGTTCTCCGCATATATCAGTCCCCGGGCACGTGCAGATGCCGTTTAAAGAGATAAATGAACGATTAGGCAAAGAATAATTTTTGCCCGAAAATTGAAAAAACGGTAAGCCTATAGCCCATGAAAATATCATTTTTCCGACGAAAAATAAAGTGCCTCGAAAGCGCTGGTTCTCCGCATATATCAGTCCCCGGGCACGTGCAGATGCCGTTTAAAGCAATAAATGAACGATTAGCCAAAGAAAAATTTTTACACAAAAATTGAAAAAACGGTAAGCCTTGGTAAGCCCATGAAAATATCATTTTTGCGACCAAAAATAAAGTGCCTCGAAAGCGCTGGTTCTCTGAATATATCAATCCCCGGGCACGTGCAGATGCCGTTTAAAGCAATAAATGAACGATTAGCCAAAGGAAAATTTTTGCCCGAAAATTGAAAAAACGGAAGCCTATAGCCCATGAAAATATAATTTTTCCGGCCAAAAATAAAGTGTCTCGAAAGCGCTGGTTCTCTGCATATATCAGTCCCCGGGCACGTGCAGATGCCGTTTAAAGCAATAAATGAACGATTAGCCAAAGAAAAATTTTTGCCCGAAAATTGAAAAAACGGTAAGCCTATAGCCCATGAAAATATCATTTTTCCGACGAAAAATAAAGTGCCTCGAAAGCGCTGGTTCTCCGCATATATCAGTCCCCGGGCACGTGCAGATGTCGTTTAAAGCGATAAGTGAACGATTAGGCAAAGAATAATTTTTGCAAAAAAATTGAAAAAACGGTAAGCCTATAGCCCATGAAAATATCATTTTTCCGACGAAAAATGAAGTGCCTCGAAAGCGCTGGTTCTCCGCATATATCAGTCCCCGGGCACGTGCAGATGCCGTTTAAAGCGATAAGTGCACGATTAGGCAAAGAATAATTTTTACACAAAAATTGAAAAAACGGTAAGCCTATAGCCCATGAAAATATCATTTTTCCGACCAAAAATAAAGTGCCTCGAAAGCGCTGGTTCTCTGCATATATCAGTCCCCGGGCACGTGCGGATGCCGTTTAAAGCAATAAATGAACGATTAGACAAAGAAAAATTTTTGCCCGAAAATTGAAAAAAACGGTAAGCCTATAGCCCATGAAAATATCATTTTTCCGACGAAAAATAAAGTGCCTCGAAAGCGCTGGTTCTCTGCATATATCAGTCCCCGGGCACGTGCAGATGCCGTTTAAAGCAATAAATGAACGATTAGGCAAAGAAAAATTTTTGCCCGAGAATTGAAAAAACGGTAAGCCTATAGCCCATGAAAATATAATTTTTCCGGCCAAAAATAAAGTGTCTCGAAAGCGCTGGTTCTCTGCATATATCAGTCCCCGGGCACGTGCAGATGCCGTTTAAAGCAATAAATGAACGATTAGCCAAAGAAAAATTTTTGCCCGAAAATTGAAAAAACGGTAAGCCTATAGCCCATGAAAATATCATTTTTCCGGCAAAAAATAAAGTGTCTCGAAAGCGCTGGTTCTCCGCATATATCACTCCCCGGGCACGTGCAGATGCCGTTTAAAGCGATAAATGAACGATTAGGCAAAGAAAAATTTTTACACAAAAATTGAAAAAACGGTAAGCCTATAGCCCATGAAAATATCATTTTTGCGACCAAAAATAAAGTGCCTCGAAAGCGCTGGTTCTCTGCATATATCAATCCCCGGGCACGTGCAGATGCCGTTTAAAGCAATAAATGAACGATTAGGCAAAGAAAAATTTTTGCCCGAAAATAGAAAAAACGGTAAGCCTATAGCCCATGAAAATATCATTTTTCCGGCAAAAAATAAAGTGCCTCGAAAGCGCTGGTTCTACGCATATATCAGTCCCCGGGCACGTGCAGATGCCGTTTAAAGCAATAAATGAAAGATTAGGCAAAGAAAAATTTTTGCCCGAAAATTGAAAAAACGGTAAGCCTATATAGCCCATGAAAATATCATTTTTCTGGCAAAAAATAAAGTGCCTCGAAAGCGCTGGTTCTCCGCATATATCAGTCCCCGGGCACGTGCAGGTGCCGTTTAAAGCGATAAGTGAACGATTAGGCAAAGAAAAATTTTTGCACAAAAATTGAAAAAACAGTAAGCCAAAGCCCATGAAAATATCATTTTTCTGACCAAAAATAAGGTGCCTCGAAAGCGCTGGTTCTCCGCATATATCAGTCCCCGGGCACGTGCAGATGCCGTTTAAAGAGATAAATGAACGATTAGGCAAAGAATAATTTTTGCCCTAAAATTGAAAAAACAGTAAGCCTATAGCCCATGAAAATATTTTTCCGAAGAAAAATGAAGTGCCTCGAAAGCGCTGGTTCTCCGCATATATCAGTCCCCGGGCACGTGCAGATGCCGTTTAAAGCGATAAGTGAGCGATTAGACAAAGAATAATTTTTGCCCGAAAATTGAAAAAACGGTAAGCCTATATATAGCCCATGAAACTATCATTTTTCCGACCAAAAATAAAGTGCCTCGAAAGCGCTGGTTCTCCGCATATATCAGTCCCCGGGCACGTGCAGATGCCGTTTAAAGCGATAAATGAACGATTAGGCAAAGAATAATGTTTGCCCGGAAATTGAAAAAAACGGTAAGCCTGAGCCCATGAAAAAATTTTTCCGGCAAAAAATAAAGTGCCTCGAAAGCGCTGGTTCTCCGCATATATCAGTCCCCGGGCACGTCCAGATGCCGTTTAAACCGATAAGTGAACGATTAGGCAAAGAAAAATTTTTGCACAAAAATTGAAAAAACGGTAAGCCCATGAAAATATCATTTTTCTGACCAAAAATAAAGTGCCTCGAAAGCGCTGGTTCTCTGCATATATCAGTCCCCGGGCACGTGCAGATGCCGTTTAAAGCAATAAATGAACGATTAGGCAATGAATAATTTTGCCCGAAAATTGAAAAAACGGTAAGCCTATAACCCATGAAAATATCATTTTTCCGGCAAAAAATAAAGTGCCTCGAAAGCGCTGGTTCTCCGCATATATCAGGTGCCGTGCAGGTGCCGTTTAAAGCGATAAATGAACGATTAGGCAAAGAATAATTTTTGCCCGAAAATTGAAAAAACGGTAAGGCAATAGCCCATGAAAATATCATTTTTCCGGCAAAAAATAAAGTGCCTCGAAAGCGCTGGTTCTCCGCATATATCAGTCCCCGGGCACGTGCAGATGCCGTTTAAAGCGATAAGTGAACAATTAGGCAAAGAATAATTTTTGCCCGAAAATTGAAAAAACGGTAAGCCGATAGCCCATGAAAATATCATTTTTCCGGCCAAAAATAAAGTGCCTCGAAAGCGCTGGTTCTCTGTATATATCAGTCCCCGGGCACGTGCAGATGCCGTTTAAAGCAATAAATGAACGATTAGGCAAAGAAAAATTTTTGCCCGAAAATTGAAAAAATGGTGAAATATCATTTTTCCGGCAAAAAATAAAGTGCCTCGAAAGCGCTGGTTCTCCGCATATACCAGTCCCCGGGCACGTGCTGGTGCCGTTTAAAGCGATAAATGAACGATTAGGCAAAGAATAATTTTTGCCCGAAAATTGAAAAAACGTTAATGCAATAGGCCATGAAAATATCATTATTCCGACCAAAAATAAAGTGCCTCGAAAGCACTGGTTCTCTGCATATATCAGTCCCTGGGCACGTGCAGATGCCATTTAAAGCAATAAATGAACGATTAGGCAAAGAAAAATTTTTGCCCGAAAATTGAAAAAACGGTAAGCCTATAGCCCATGAAAATATCATTTTTCCGACGAAAAATAAAGTGCCTCGAAAGCACTGGTTCTCTGCATATATCAGTCCCCGGGCACGTGCAGATGCCGTTTAAAGCAATAAATGAACGATTAGGCAAAGAAAAATTTTTGCCCGAAAATTGAAAAAACGGTAAGCCTATAGCCCATGAAAATATCATTTTTCCGACGAAAAATAAAGTGCCTCGAAAGCGCTGGTTCTCCGCATATATCAGTCCCCGGGCACGTGCAGATGCCGTTTAAAGCGATAAGTGCACGATTGGGCAAAGAATAATTTTTACACAAAAATTGAAAGAACGGTAAGCCTATAGCCCATGAAAATATTTTTCCGGCCAAAAATAAAGTGTCTCGAAAGCGCTGGTTCTCTGCATATATCAGTCCCCGGGCACGTGCAGATGCCGTTTAAAGCAATAAATGAACGATTAGCCAAAGAAAAATTTTTGCCCGAAAATTGAAAAAACGGTAAGCCTATAGCCCATGAAAATATCATTTTTCTGACGAAAAATAAAGTGCCTCGAAAGCGCTGGTTCTCCGCATATATCAGTCCCCGGGCACGTGCAGATGCCGTTTAAAGCGATAAGTGCACGATTAGGCAAAGAATAATTTTTACACAAAAATTGAAAAAACGGTAAGCCTATAGGCCATGAAAATATCATTTTTGCGACCAAAAATAAAGTGCCTCGAAAGCGCTGGTTCTCTGCATATATCAATCCCCGGGCACGTGCAGATGCCGTTTAAAGCAATAAATGAACGATTAGCCAAAGAAAATTTTTGCCCGAAAATTGAAAAAACGGTAAGCCTATAGCCCATGAAAATATCATTTTTCCGACGAAAAATAATGTGCCTCGAAAGCGCTGGTTCTCCGCATATATCAGTCCCCGGGCACGTGCAGATGCCGTTTAAAGCGATAAGTGGACGATTAGGCAAAGAATAATTTTTACACAAAAATTGAAAAAACGGTAGCCTATAGCCCATGAAAATATCATTTTTCCGACCAAAAATAAAGTGCCTCGAAAGCGCTGGTTCTCCGCATATATCAGTCCCCGGGCACGTGCAGATGCCGTTTAAAGCAATAAATGAACGATTAGGCAAAGAAAAATTTTTGCCCGAAAATTGAAAAAACGGTAAGCCTATAGCCCATGAAAATATCATTTTTCCGGCCAAAAATAAAGTGCCTCGAAAGCACTGGTTCTCTGCATATATCAGTCCCCGGGCACGTGCAGATGCCGTTTAAAGCAATAAATGAACGATTAGGCAAAGAAAAATTTTTGCCCGAAAATTGAAAAAAGGGTAAGCCTATAGCCCATGAAAATATCATTTTTCCGGCAAAAAATAAAGTGTCTCGAAAGCGCTGGTTCACCGCATATATCAGTCCCCGGGCACGTGCAGATGCCGTTTAAAGAGATAAATGAACGATTAGGCAAAGAATAATTTTTGCCCAAAAATTGAAAAAACAGTATGCCTAAGCCCATGAAAATATCATTTTTCCGACGAAAAATGAAGTGCCTCGAAAGCGCTGGTTCTCCGCATATATCAGTCCCCGGGCACGTGCAGATGCCGTTTAAAGCGATAAGTGCACGATTAGGCAAAGAATAATTTTTACACAAAAATTGAAAAAACGGTAAGCCTATAGCCCATGCAAATATCATTTTTCCGACCAAAAATAATGTGCCTCGAAAGCGCTGGTTCTCTGCATATATCAGTCCCCGGGCACGTGCGGATGCCGTTTAAAGCAATAAATGAACGATTAGCCAAAGAAAAATTTTTGCCCGAAAATTGAAAAAACGGTAAGCCTATAGCCCATGAAAATATCATTTTTCCGACGAAAAATAAAGTGCCTCGAAAGCACTGGTTCTCTGCATATATCAGTCCCCGGGCACGTGCAGATGCCGTTTAAAGCAATAAATGAACGATTAGGCAAAGAAAAATTTTTGCCCGAAAATTGAAAAAACGGTAAGCCTATAGCCCATGAAAACATCATTTTTCCGACGAAAAATAAAGTGCCTCGAAAGCGCTGGTTCTCCGCATATATCAGTCCCCGGGCACGTGCAGATGCCGTTTAAAGCGATAAGTGCACGATTAGGCAAAGAATAATTTTTACACAAAAATTGAAAAAACGGTAAGCCTATAGCCCATGAAAATATAATTTTTCCGGCCAAAAATAAAGTGTCTCGAAAGCGCTGGTTCTCTGCATATATCAGTCCCCGGGCACGTGCAGATGCCGTTTAAAGCAATAAATGAACGATTAGCCAAAGAAAAATTTTTGCCCGAAAATTGAAAAAACGGTAAGCCTATAGCCCATGAAAATATCATTTTTCCGACGAAAAATAAAGTGCCTCGAAAGCGCTGGTTCTCCGCATATATCAGTCCCCGGGCACGTGCAGATGCCGTTTAAAGCGATAAGTGCACGATTAGGCAAAGAATAATTTTTACACAAAAATTGAAAAAACGGTAAGCCTATAGGCCATGAAAATATCATTTTTGCGACCAAAAATAAAGTGCCTCGAAAGCGCTGGTTCTCTGCATATATCAATCCCCGGGCACGTGCAGATGCCGTTTAAAGCAATAAATGAACGATTCGCCAAAGAAAATTTTTGCCCGAAAATTGAAAAAACGTTAAGCCTATAGCCCATGAAAATATCATTTTTCCGGCAAAAAATAAAGTGTCTCGAAAGCGCTGGTTCTCCGCATATATCAGTCCCCGGGCACGTGCAGATGCCGTTTAAAGAGATAAATGAACGATTAGGCAAAGAATAATTTTTGCCCAAAAATTGAAAAAACGGTAAGCCTATAGCCCATGAAAATATCATTTTTCCGACGAAAAATAATGTGCCTCGAAAGCGCTGGTTCTCCGCATATATCAGTCCCCGGGCACGTGCAGATGCCGTTTAAAGCTATAAGTGGACGATTAGGCAAAGAATAATTTTTACAAAAAAATTGAAAAAACGGTAAGCCTATATAGCCCATGAAAATATCATTTTTCATATAGCCCGAAAAAACTTTTTGCCCGAAAATTGAAAAAACGGTAAGCCTATAGCCCATGAAAATATCATTTTTCCGACCAAAAATAATGTGCCTCGAAAGCGCTGGTTCTCTGCATATATCAGTCCCCGGGCACGTGCAGATGCCGTTTAAAGCAATAAATGAACGATTAGGCAAAGAAAAATTTTTGCCCGAAAATTGAAAAAACGGTAAGCCTATAGCCCATGAAAATATAATTTTTCCGGCCACAAATAAAGTGTCTCGAAAGCGCTGGTTCTCTGCATATATCAGTCCCCGGGCACGTGCAGATGCCGTTGAAAGCAATAAATGAACGATTAGCCAAAGAAAAATTTTTGCCCGAAAATTGAAAAAACAGTAAGCCTATAATAGCCCATGAAAATATCATTTTTCCGGCCAAAAATAAAGTGCCTCGAAAGCACTGGTTCTCTGCATATATCAGTCCCCGGGCACGTGCAGATGCCGTTTAAAGCAATAAATGAACGATTAGGCGAAGAAAAATTTTTGCCCGAAAATTGAAAAAACGGTAAGCCTATAGCCCATGAAAATATCATTTTTCCGGCAAAAAATAAAGTGTCTCGAAAGCGCTGGTTCTCCGCATATATCAGTCCCCGGGCACGTGCAGATGCCGTTTAAAGAGATAAATGAGCGATTAGGCAAAGAATAATTTTTGCCCAAAAATTGAAAAAACGGTAAGCCTATATTTCCGACGAAAAATAAAGTGCCTCGAAAGCGCTGGTTCTCCGCATATATCAGTCCCCGGGCACGTGCAGATGCCGTTTAAAGCGATAAGTGCACGATTAGGCAAAGACTAATTTTTACACAAAAATTGAAAAAACGGTAAGCCTATATAGCCTGTCTCGAAACGGTAAGCCTATAGCCCATGAAAATATCATTTTTCCGACGAAAAATAAAGTGCCTCGAAAGCGCTGGTTCTCCGCATATATCAGTCCCCGGGCACGTGGAGATGCCGTTTAAAGCGATAAGTGCACGATTAGGCAAAGAATTATTTTTACACAAAAATTGAAAAAACGGTAAGCCTATAGCCCATGAAAATATAATTTTTCCGGCCAAAAATAAAGTGTCTCGAAAGCGCTGGTTCTCTGCATATATCAGTCCCCGGGCACGTGCAGATGCCGTTTAAAGCAATAAATGAACGATTAGCCAAAGAAAAATTTTTGCCCGAAAATTGAAAAAACGGTAAGCCTATAGCCCATGAAAATATCATTTTTCCGACGAAAAATAAAGTGCCTCGAAAGCGCTGGTTCTCCGCATATATCAGTCCCCGGGCACGTGCAGATGCCGTTTAAAGCGATAAGTGCACGATTAGGCAAAGAATAATTTTTACACAAAAATTGAAAAAACGGTAAGCCTATAGGCCATGAAAATATCATTTTTGCGACCAAAAATAAAGTGCCTCGAAAGCGCTGGTTCTCTGCATATATCAATCCCCGGGCACGTGCAGATGCCGTTTAAAGCAATAAATGAACGATTCGCCAAAGAAAATTTTTGCCCGAAAATTGAAAAAACGTTAAGCCTATAGCCCATGAAAATATCATTTTTCCGGCAAAAAATAAAGTGTCTCGAAAGCGCTGGTTCTCCGCATATATCAGTCCCCGGGCACGTGCAGATGCCGTTTAAAGAGATAAATGAACGATTAGGCAAAGAATAATTTTTGCCCAAAAATTGAAAAAACGGTAAGCCTATAGCCCATGAAAATATCATTTTTCCGACGAAAAATAATGTGCCTCGAAAGCGCTGGTTCTCCGCATATATCAGTCCCCGGGCACGTGCAGATGCCGTTTAAAGCTATAAGTGGACGATTAGGCAAAGAATAATTTTTACAAAAAAATTGAAAAAACGGTAAGCCTATAGCCCATGAAAATATAATTTTTCCGGCCAAAAATAAAGTGTCTCGAAAGCGCTGGTTCTCTGCATATATCAGTCCCCGGGCACGTGCGGATGCCGTTGAAAGCAATAAATGAACGATTAGCCAAAGAAAAATTTTTGCCCGAAAATTGAAAAAACAGTAAGCCTATAATAGCCCATGAAAATATCATTTTTCCGGCCAAAAATAAAGTGCCTCGAAAGCACTGGTTCTCTGCATATATCAGTCCCCGGGCACGTGCAGATGCCGTTTAAAGCAATAAATGAACGATTAGGCAAAGAAAAATTTTTGCCCGAAAATTGAAAAAACGGTAAGCCTATAGCCCATGAAAATATCATTTTTCCGGCAAAAAATAAAGTGTCTCGAAAGCGCTGGTTCTCCGCATATATCAGTCCCCGGGCACGTGCAGATGCCGTTTAAAGAGATAAATGAACGATTAGGCAAAGAATAATTTTTGCCCAAAAATTGAAAAAACAGTAAGCTATAGCCCATGAAAATATCATTTTTCCGACGAAAAATAAAGTGTCTCGAAAGCGCTGGTTCTCCGCATATATCAGTCCCCGGACACGTGCAGATGCCGTTTAAAGAGATAAATGAACGATTAGGCAAAGAATAATTTTTGCCCAAAAATTGAAAAAACGGTAAGCCTATATTTCCGACGAAAAATAAAGTGCCTCGAAAGCGCTGGTTCTCCGCATATATCAGTCCCCGGGCACGTGCAGATGCCGTTTAAAGCGATAAGTGCACGATTAGGCAAAGAATAATTTTTACACAAAAATTGAAAAAACGGTAAGCCTATATAGCCCATGAAAATATAATTTTTCCGACCAAAAATAAAGTGCCTCGAAAGCGCTGGTTCTCTGCATATATCAGTCCCCGGGCACGTGCAGATGCCGTTTAAAGAGATAAATGAACGATTAGGCAAAGAATAATTTTTGCCCGAAAATTGAAAAAACGGTAAGCCTATAGCCCATGAAAATATCATTTTTCCGACGAAAAATGAAGTGCCTCGAAAGCGCTGGTTCTCCGCATATATCAGTCCCCGGGCACGTGCAGATGCCGTTTAAAGCGATAAGTGAACGATTAGGCAAAAAATAATTTTTGCCCGAAAATTGAAAAAACGGTAAGCCTATAGCCCATGAAAATATCATTTTTCCGACGAAAAATGAAGTGCCTCGAAAGCGCTGGTTCTCCGCATATATCAGTCCCCGGGCACGTGCAGATGCCGTTTAAAGCGATAAGTGAACGATTAGGCAAAAAATAATTTTTGCCCGAAAATTGAAAAAACGGTAAGCCCATAGCCCATGAAAATATCATTTTTCCGGCAAAAAATAAAGTGCCTCGAAAGCGCTGGTTCTACGCATATATCAGTCCCCGGGCACGTGCAGATGCCGTTTAAAGCAATAAATGAAAGATTAGGCAAAGAAAAATTTTTGCCCGAAAATTGAAAAAACGGTAAGCCTATATAGCCCATGAAAATATCATTTTTCTGGCAAAAAATAAAGTGCCTCGAAAGCGCTGGTTCTCCGCATATATCAGTCCCCGGGCACGTGCAGATGCCGTTTAAAGCAATAAATGAACGATTAGGCAAAGAAAAATTTTTGCACAAAAATTGAAAAAACGGTAAGCCTAAGCCCATGAAAATATAATATTTCCGGCCAAAAATAAAGTGTCTCGAAAGCGCTGGTTCTCCGCATATATCAGTCCCCGGGCACGTGCAGGTGCCGTTTAAAGCGATAAGTGAACGATTAGGCAAAGAAAAATTTTTGCACAAAAATTGAAAAAACGGTAAGCCAATAGCCCATGAAAATATCATTTTTCTGACCAAAAATAAGGTGCCTCGAAAGCGCTGGTTCTCCGCATATATCAGTCCCCGGGCACGTGCAGATGCCGTTTAAAGAGATAAATGAACGATTAGGCAAAGAATAATTTTTGCCCTAAAATTGAAAAAACAGTAAGCCTATAGCCCATGAAAATATTTTTCCGAAGAAAAATGAAGTGCCTCGAAAGCGCTGGTTCTCCGCATATATCAGTCCCCGGGCACGTGCAGATGCCGTTTAAAGCGATAAGTGAACGATTAGACAAAGAATAATTTTTGCCCGAAAATTGAAAAAACGGTAAGCCTATATATAGCCCATGAAACTATCATTTTTCCGACCAAAAATAAAGTGCCTCGAAAGCGCTGGTTATCCGCATATATCAGTCGCCGGGCACGTGCAGATGCCGTTTAAAGCGATAAATGAACGATTAGGCAAAGAATAATGTTTGCCCGGAAATTGAAAAAAACGGTAAGCCTGAGCCCATGAAAAAATTTTTCCGGCAAAAAATAAAGTGCCTCGAAAGCGCTGGTTCTCCGCATATATCAGTCCCCGGGCACGTCCAGATGCCGTTTAAAGCGATAAGTGAACGATTAGGCAAAGAAAAATTTTTGCACAAAAATTGAAAAAACGGTAAGCCCATGAAAATATTATTTTTCTGACCAAAAATAAAGTGCCTCGAAAGCGCTGGTTCTCTGCATATATCAGTCCCCGGGCACGTGCAGATGCCGTTTAAAGCAATAAATGAACGATTAGGCAATGAATAATTTTGCCCGAAAATTGAAAAAACGGTAAGCCTATAACCCATGAAAATATCATTTTTCCGGCAAAAAATAAAGTGCCTCGAAAGCGCTGGTTCTCCGCATATATCAGGTGCCGTGCAGGTGCCGTTTAAAGCGATAAATGAACGATTAGGCAAAGAATAATTTTTGCCCGAAAATTGAAAAAACGGTAAGGCAATAGCCCATGAAAATATCATTTTTCCGGCAAAAAATAAAGTGCCTCGAAAGCGCTGGTTCTCCGCATATATCAGTCCCCGGGCACGTGCAGATGCCGTTTAAAGCGATAAGTGAACGATTAGGCAAAGAATAATTTTTGCCCGAAAATTGAAAAAACGGTAAGCCGATAGCCCATGAAAATATCATTTTTCCGGCCAAAAATAAAGTGCCTCGAAAGCGCTGGTTCTCTGTATATATCAGTCCCCGGGCACGTGCAGATGCCGTTTAAAGCAATAAATGAACGATTAGGCAAAGAAAAATTTTTGCCCGAAAATTGAAAAAATGGTGAAATATCATTTTTCCGGCAAAAAATAAAGTGCCTCGAAAGCGCTGGTTCTCCGCATATATCAGTCCCCGGGCACGTGCTGGTGCCGTTTAAAGCGATAAATGAACGATTAGGCAAAGAATAATTTTTGCCCGAAAATTGAAAAAACGTTAATGCAATAGCCCATGAAAATATCATTTTTCCGGCAAAAAATAAAGTGCCTCGAAAGCGCTGGTTCTCCGCATATATCAGTCCCCGGGCACGTGCTGGTGCCGTTTAAAGCGATAAATGAACGATTAGGCAAAGAATAATTTTTGCCCGAAAATTGAAAAAACGTTAATGCAATAGGCCATGAAAATATCATTATTCCGACCAAAAATAAAGTGCCTCGAAAGCACTGGTTCTCTGCATATATCACTCCCTGGGCACGTGCAGATGCCATTTAAAGCAATAAATGAACGATTAGGCAAAGAAAAATTTTTGCCCGAAAATTGAAAAAACGGTAAGCCTATAGCCCATGAAAATATCATTTTTCCGGCAAAAAATAAAGTGTCTCGAAAGCGCTGGTTCTCCGCATATATCAGTCCCCGGGCACGTGCAGATGCCGTTTAAAGAGATAAATGAACGATTAGGCAACGAATAATTTTTGCCCAAAAATTGAAAAAACGGTAAGCCTATATTTCCGACGAAAAATAAAGTGCCTCGAAAGCGCTGGTTCTCCGCATATATCAGTCCCCGGGCACGTGCAGATGCCGTTTAAAGCGATAAGTGAACGATTAGGCAAAAAATAATTTTTGCCCGAAAATTGAAAAAACGGTAAGCCTATAGCCCATGAAAATATCATTTTTCCGACGAAAAATAAAGTGCCTCGAAAGCGCTGGTTCTCCGCATATATCAGTCCCCGGGCACGTGCAGATGCCGTTTAAAGCAATAAATGAAAGATTAGGCAAAGAAAAATTTTTGCCCGAAAATTGAAAAAACGGTAAGCCTATATAGCCCATGAAAATATCATTTTTCTGGCAAAAAATAAAGTGCCTCGAAAGCGCTGGTTCTCCGCATATATCAGTCCCCGGGCACGTGCAGGTGCCGTTTAATGCGATAAGTGAACGATTAGGCAAAGAAAAATTTTTGCACAAAAATTGAAAAAACGGTAAGCCAATAGCCCATGAAAATATCATTTTTCTGACCAAAAATAAGGTGCCTCGAAAGCGCTGGTTCTCCGCATATATCAGTCCCCGGGCACGTGCAGATGCCGTTTAAAGCGATAAATGAACGATTAGGCAAAGAATAATGTTTGCCCGGAAATTGAAAAAAACGGTAAGCCTGAGCCCATGAAAAAATTTTTCCGGCAAAAAATAAAGTGCCTCGAAAGCGCTGGTTCTCCGCATATATCAGTCCCCGGGCACGTCCAGATGCCGTTTAAAGCGATAAGTGAACGATTAGGCAAAGAAAAATTTTTGCACAAAAATTGAAAAAACGGTAAGCCCATGAAAATATCATTTTTCTGACCAAAAATAAAGTGCCTCGAAAGCGCTGGTTCTCTGCATATATCAGTCCCCGGGCACGTGCAGATGCCGTTTAAAGCAATAAATGAACGATTAGGCAATGAATAATTTTGCCCGAAAATTGAAAAAACGGTAAGCCTATAACCCATGAAAATATCATTTTTCCGGCAAAAAATAAAGTGCCTCGAAAGCGCTGGTTCTCCGCATATATCAGGTGCCGTGCAGGTGCCGTTTAAAGCGATAAATGAACGATTAGGCAAAGAATAATTTTTGCCCGAAAATTGAAAAAACGGTAAGGCAATAGCCCATGAAAATATCATTTTTCCGGCAAAAAATAAAGTGCCTCGAAAGCGCTGGTTCTCCGCATATATCAGTCCCCGGGCACGTGCAGATGCCGTTTAAAGCGATAAGTGAACGATTAGGCAAAGAATAATTTTTGCCCGAAAATTGAAAAAACGGTAAGCCGATAGCCCATGAAAATATCATTTTTCCGGCCAAAAATAAAGTGCCTCGAAAGCGCTGGTTCTCTGTATATATCAGTCCCCGGGCACGTGCAGATGCCGTTTAAAGCAATAAATGAACGATTAGGCAAAGAAAAATTTTTGCCCGAAAATTGAAAAAATGGTGAAATATCATTTTTCCGGCAAAAAATAAAGTGCCTCGAAAGCGCTGGTTCTCCGCATATACCAGTCCCCGGGCACGTGCTGGTGCCGTTTAAAGCGATAAATGAACGATTAGGCAAAGAATAATTTTTGCCCGAAAATTGAAAAAACGTTAATGCAATAGGCCATGAAAATATCATTATTCCGACCAAAAATAAAGTGCCTCGAAAGCACTGGTTCTCTGCATATATCAGTCCCTGGGCACGTGCAGATGCCATTTAAAGCAATAAATGAACGATTAGGCAAAGAAAAATTTTTGCCCGAAAATTGAAAAAACGGTAAGCCTATAGCCCATGAAAATATCATTTTTCCGGCAAAAAATAAAGTGTCTCGAAAGCGCTGGTTCTCCGCATATATCAGTCCCCGGGCACGTGCAGATGCCGTTTAAAGAGATAAATGAACGATTAGGCAACGAATAATTTTTGCCCAAAAATTGAAAAAACGGTAAGCCTATATTTCCGACGAAAAATAAAGTGCCTCGAAAGCGCTGGTTCTCCGCATATATCAGTCCCCGGGCACGTGCAGATGCCGTTTAAAGCGATAAGTGAACGATTAGACAAAGAATAATTTTTGCCCGAAAATTGAAAAAACGGTAAGCCTATATATAGCCCATGAAACTATCATTTTTCCGACCAAAAATAAAGTGCCTCGAAAGCGCTGGTTATCCGCATATATCAGTCGCCGGGCACGTGCAGATGCCGTTTAAAGCGATAAATGAACGATTAGGCAAAGAATAATGTTTGCCCGGAAATTGAAAAAAACGGTAAGCCTGAGCCCATGAAAAAATTTTTCCGGCAAAAAATAAAGTGCCTCGAAAGCGCTGGTTCTCCGCATATATCAGTCCCCGGGCACGTCCAGATGCCGTTTAAAGCGATAAGTGAACGATTAGGCAAAGAAAAATTTTTGCACAAAAATTGAAAAAACGGTAAGCCCATGAAAATATCATTTTTCTGACCAAAAATAAAGTGCCTCGAAAGCGCTGGTTCTCTGCATATATCAGTCCCCGGGCACGTGCAGATGCCGTTTAAAGCAATAAATGAACGATTAGGCAATGAATAATTTTGCCCGAAAATTGAAAAACCGGTAAGCCTATAACCCATGAAAATATCATTTTTCCGGCAAAAAATAAAGTGCCTCGAAAGCGCTGGTTCTCCGCATATATCAGGTGCCGTGCAGGTGCCGTTTAAAGCGATAAATGAACGATTAGGCAAAGAATAATTTTTGCCCGAAAATTGAAAAAACGGTAAGGCAATAGCCCATGAAAATATCATTTTTCCGGCAAAAAATAAAGTGCCTCGAAAGCGCTGGTTCTCCGCATATATCAGTCCCCGGGCACGTGCAGATGCCGTTTAAAGCGATAAGTGAACGATTAGGCAAAGAATAATTTTTGCCCGAAAATTGAAAAAACGGTAAGCCGATAGCCCATGAAAATATCATTTTTCCGGCCAAAAATAAAGTGCCTCGAAAGCGCTGGTTCTCTGTATATATCAGTCCCCGGGCACGTGCAGATGCCGTTTAAAGCAATAAATGAACGATTAGGCAAAGAAAAATTTTTGCCCGAAAATTGAAAAAATGGTGAAATATCATTTTTCCGGCAAAAAATAAAGTGCCTCGAAAGCGCTGGTTCTCCGCATATACCAGTCCCCGGGCACGTGCTGGTGCCGTTTAAAGCGATAAATGAACGATTAGGCAAAGAATAATTTTTGCCCGAAAATTGAAAAAACGTTAATGCAATAGGCCATGAAAATATCATTATTCCGACCAAAAATAAAGTGCCTCGAAAGCACTGGTTCTCTGCATATATCAGTCCCTGGGCACGTGCAGATGCCATTTAAAGCAATAAATGAACGATTAGGCAAAGAAAAATTTTTGCCCGAAAATTGAAAAAACGGTAAGCCTATAGCCCATGAAAATATCATTTTTCTGGCAAAAAATAAAGTGTCTCGAAAGCGCTGGTTCTCCGCATATATCAGTCCCCGGGCACGTGCAGATGCCGTTTAAAGAGATAAATGAACGATTAGGCAACGAATAATTTTTGCCCAAAAATTGAAAAAACGGTAAGCCTATATTTCCGACGAAAAATAAAGTGCCTCGAAAGCGCTGGTTCTCCGCATATATCAGTCCCCGGGCACGTGCAGATGCCGTTTAAAGCGATAAGTGAACGATTAGACAAAGAATAATTTTTGCCCGAAAATTGAAAAAACGGTAAGCCTATATATAGCCCATGAAACTATCATTTTTCCGACCAAAAATAAAGTGCCTCGAAAGCGCTGGTTATCCGCATATATCAGTCGCCGGGCACGTGCAGATGCCGTTTAAAGCGATAAATGAATGATTAGGCAAAGAATAATGTTTGCCCGGAAATTGAAAAAAACGGTAAGCCTGAGCCCATGAAAAAATTTTTCCGGCAAAAAATAAAGTGCCTCGAAAGCGCTGGTTCTCCGCATATATCAGTCCCCGGGCACGTCCAGATGCCGTTTAAAGCGATAAGTGAACGATTAGGCAAAGAAAAATTTTTGCACAAAAATTGAAAAAACGGTAAGCCCATGAAAATATCATTTTTCTGACCAAAAATAAAGTGCCTCGAAAGCGCTGGTTCTCTGCATATATCAGTCCCCGGGCACGTGCAGATGCCGTTTAAAGCAATAAATGAACGATTAGGCAATGAATAATTTTGCCCGAAAATTGAAAAAACGGTAAGCCTATAACCCATGAAAATATCATTTTTCCGGCAAAAAATAAAGTGCCTCGAAAGCGCTGGTTCTCCGCATATATCAGGTGCCGTGCAGGTGCCGTTTAAAGCGATAAATGAACGATTAGGCAAAGAATAATTTTTGCCCGAAAATTGAAAAAACGGTAAGGCAATAGCCCATGAAAATATCATTTTTCCGGCAAAAAATAAAGTGCCTCGAAAGCGCTGGTTCTCCGCATATATCAGTCCCCGGGCACGTGCTGGTGCCGTTTAAAGCGATAAATGAACGATTAGGCAAAGAATAATTTTTGCCCGAAAATTGAAAAAACGTTAATGCAATAGGCCATGAAAATATCATTATTCCGACCAAAAATAAAGTGCCTCGAAAGCGCTGGTTCTCTGCATATATCAGTCCCTGGGCACGTGCAGATGCCATTTAAAGCAATAAATGAACGATTAGGCAAAGAAAAATTTTTGCCCGAAAATTGAAAAAACGGTAAGCCTATAGCCCATGAAAATATCATTTTTCCGGCAAAAAATAAAGTGTCTCGAAAGCGCTGGTTCTCCGCAGATATCAGTCCCCGGGCACGTGCAGATGCCGTTTACAGAGATAAATGAACGATTAGGCAACGAATAATTTTTGCCCAAAAATTGAAAAAACGGTAAGCCTATATTTCCGACGAAAAATAAAGTGCCTCGAAAGCGCTGGTTCTCCGCATATACCAGTCCCCGGGCACGTGCAGATGCCGTTTAAAGCAATAAATGAAAGATTAGGCAAAGAAAAATTTTTGCCCGAAAATTGAAAAAACGGTAAGCCTATATAGCCCATGAAAATATCATTTTTCTGGCAAAAAATAAAGTGCCTCGAAAGCGCTGGTTCTCCGCATATATCAGTCCCCGGGCACGTCCAGATGCCGTTTAAAGCGATAAGTGAACGATTAGGCAAAGAAAAATTTTTGCACAAAAATTGAAAAAACGGTAAGCCCATGAAAATATCATTTTTCTGACCAAAAATAAAGTGCCTCGAAAGCGCTGGTTCTCTGCATATATCAGTCCCCGGGCACGTGCAGATGCCGTTTAAAGCAATAAATGAACGATTAGGCAATGAATAATTTTGCCCGAAAATTGAAAAAACGGTAAGCCTATAACCCATGAAAATATCATTTTTCCGGCAAAAAATAAAAGTGTCTCGAAAGCGCTGGTTCTCCGCATATATCAGTCGCCGGGCACGTGCAGATGCCGTTTAAAGCGATAAGTGAACGATTAGGCAAAGAAAAATTTTTGCACAAAAATTGAAAAAACGGTAAGCCAATAGCCCATGAAAATATCATTTTTCTGACCAAAAATAAAGTGCCTCGAAAGCGCTGGTTCTCTGCATATATCAGTCCCCGGGCACGTGCAGATGCCGTTTAAAGCAATAAATGAACGATTAGGCAAAGAAAAATTTTTGCCCAAAAATTGAAAAACGGTAAGCCTATAATAGCCCATTAAAATATCATTTTTCCGGCAAAAAATAAAGTGCCTCGAAAGCGCTGGTTCTCCGCATATATCAGTCCCCGGGCACGTGCAGATGCCGTTTAAAGCGATAAATAAACGATTAGGCAATGAATAATTTTGCCCGAAAATTGAAAAAACGGTAAGCCTATAGCCCATGAAAATATCATTTTTCCGGCAAAAAATAAAGTGCCTCGAAAGCGCTGGTTCTCCGCATATATCAGGTGCCGTGCAGGTGCCGTTTAAAGCGATAAATGAACGATTAGGCAAAGAATAATTTTTGCCCGAAAATTGAAAAAACGGTAAGGCAATAATAGCCCATGAAAATATCATTTTTCCGGCAAAAAATAAAGTGCCTCGAAAGCGCTGGTTCTCCGCATATATCAGTCCCCGGGCACGTGCAGATGCCGTTTAAAGCGATAAGTGAACGATTAGGCAAAGAATAATTTTTGCCCGAAAATTGAAAAAACGGTAAGCCGATAGCCCATGAAAATATCATTTTTCCGGCCAAAAATAAAGTGCCTCGAAAGCGCTGGTTCTCTGCATATATCAGTCCCCGGGCACGTGCAGATGCCGTTTAAAGCAATAAATGAACGATTAGGCAAAGAAAAATTTTTGCCCGAAAATTGAAAAAATGGTGAAATATCATTTTTCCGGCAAAAAATAAAGTGCCTCGAAAGCGCTGGTTCTCCGCATATATCAGGTGCCGTGCAGGTGCCGTTTAAAGCGATAAATGAACGATTAGGCAAAGAATAATTTTTGCCCGAAAATTGAAAAAACGGTAAGGCAATAGCCCATGAAAATATCATTTTTCCGGCAAAAAATAAAGTGCCTCGAAAGCGCTGGTTCTCCGCATATATCAGTCCCCGGGCACGTGCAGATGCCGTTTAAAGCGATAAGTGAACGATTAGGCAAAGAATAATTTTTGCCCGAAAATTGAAAAAACGGTAAGCCGATAGCCCATGAAAATATCATTTTTCCGGCCAAAAATAAAGTGCCTCGAAAGCGCTGGTTCTCTGTATATATCAGTCCCCGGGCACGTGCAGATGCCGTTTAAAGCAATAAATGAACGATTAGGCAAAGAAAAATTATTGCCCGAAAATTGAAAAAATGGTGAAATATCATTTTTCCGGCAAAAAATAAAGTGCCTCGAAAGCGCTGGTTCTCCGCATATACCAGTCCCCGGGCACGTGCTGGTGCCGTTTAAAGCGATAAATGAACGATTAGGCAAAGAATAATTTTTGCCCGAAAATTGAAAAAACGTTAATGCAATAGGCCATGAAAATATCATTATTCCGACCAAAAATAAAGTGCCTCGAAAGCACTGGTTCTCTGCATATATCAGTCCCTGGGCACGTGCAGATGCCATTTAAAGCAATAAATGAACGATTAGGCAAAGAAAAATTTTTGCCCGAAAATTGAAAAAACGGTAAGCCTATAGCCCATGAAAATATCATTTTTCCGGCAAAAAATAAAGTGTCTCGAAAGCGCTGGTTCTCCGCATATATCAGTCCCCGGGCACGTGCAGATGCCGTTTAAAGAGATAAATGAACGATTAGGCAACGAATAATTTTTGCCCAAAAATTGAAAAAACGGTAAGCCTATATTTCCGACGAAAAATAAAGTGCCTCGAAAGCGCTGGTTCTCCGCATATACCAGTCCCCGGGCACGTGCAGATGCCGTTTAAAGCGATAAGTGCACGATTAGGCAAAGAATAATTTTTACACAAAAATTGAAAAAACGGTAAGCCTATAGCCCATGAAAATATCATTTTTCCGACCAAAAATAAAGTGCCTCGAAAGCGCTGGTTCTCTGCATATATCAGTCCCCGGGCACGTGCAGATGCAGTTTAAAGCAATAAATGAACGATTAGCCAAAGAAAAAATTTTTGCCCGAAATTGAAAAAACGGTAAGCCTATAGCCCATGAAAATATCATTTTTCCGACGAAAAATGAAGTGTCTCGAAAGCGCTGGTTCTCCGCATATATCAGTCCCCGGGCACGTGCAGATGCCGTTTAAAGCAATAAATGAACGATTAGGCAAAGAAAAATTTTTGCCCGAAAATTGAAAAAACGGTAAGCCTATAGCCCATGAAAATATCATTTTTCCGGCAAAAAATAAAAGTGTCTCGAAAGCGCTGGTTCTCCGCATATATCAGTCGCCGGGCACGTGCAGATGCCGTTTAAAGCGATAAGTGAACGATTAGGCAAAGAAAAATTTTTGCACAAAAATTGAAAAAACGGTAAGCCAATAGCCCATGAAAATATCATTTTTCTGACCAAAAATAAAGTGCCTCGAAAGCGCTGGTTCTCTGCATATATCAGTCCCCGGGCACGTGCAGATGCCGTTTAAAGCAATAAATGAACGATTAGGCAAAGAAAAATTTTTGCCCAAAAATTGAAAAACGGTAAGCCTATAATAGCCCATTAAAATATCATTTTTCCGGCAAAAAATAAAGTGCCTCGAAAGCGCTGGTTCTCCGCATATATCAGTCCCCGGGCACGTGCAGATGCCGTTTAAAGCGATAAATAAACGATTAGGCAATGAATAATTTTGCCCGAAAATTGAAAAAACGGTAAGCCTATAGCCCATGAAAATATCATTTTTCCGGCAAAAAATAAAGTGCCTCGAAAGCGCTGGTTCTCCGCATATATCAGGTGCCGTGCAGGTGCCGTTTAAAGCGATAAATGAACGATTAGGCAAAGAATAATTTTTGCCCGAAAATTGAAAAAACGGTAAGGCAATAATAGCCCATGAAAATATCATTTTTCCGGCAAAAAATAAAGTGCCTCGAAAGCGCTGGTTCTCTGCATATATCAGTCCCCGGGCACGTGCAGATGCCGTTTAAAGCAATAAATGAACGATTAGGCAAAGAAAAATTTTTGCCCGAAAATTGAAAAAATGGTGAAATATCATTTTTCCGGCAAAAAATAAAGTGCCTCGAAAGCGCTGGTTCTCCGCATATACCAGTCCCCGGGCACGTGCTGGTGCCGTTTAAAGCGATAAATGAACGATTAGGCAAAGAATAATTTTTGCCCGAAAATTGAAAAAACGTTAAGGCAATAGGCCATGAAAATATCATTATTCCGACCAAAAATAAAGTGCCTCGAAAGCACTGGTTCTCTGCATATATCAGTCCCCGGGCACGTGCAGATGCCATTTAAAGCAATAAATGAACGATTAGGCAAAGAAAAATTTTTGCCCGAAAATTGAAAAAACGGTAAGCCTATAGCCCATGAAAATATCATTTTTCCGGCAAAAAATAAAGTGTCTCGAAAGCGCTGGTTCTCCGCATATATCAGTCCCCGGGCACGTGCAGGTGCCGTTTAATGCGATAAGTGAACGATTAGGCAAAGAAAAATTTTTGCACAAAAATTGAAAAAACGGTAAGCCAATAGCCCATGAAAATATCATTTTTCTGACCAAAAATAAGGTGCCTCGAAAGCGCTGGTTCTCCGCATATATCAGTCCCCGGGCACGTGCAGATGCCGTTTAAAGAGATAAATGAACGATTAGGCAACGA
This sequence comes from Dermacentor variabilis, assembly GCF_050947875.1. Lineage (NCBI taxonomy): Eukaryota > Metazoa > Arthropoda > Arachnida > Ixodida > Ixodidae > Dermacentor > Dermacentor variabilis. The sequence continues at coordinate 114,912,847 of NC_134576.1, forward strand.
ATAATTTTTGCCCAAAAATTGAAAAAACGGTAAGCCTATATTTCCGACGAAAAATAAAGTGCCTCGAAAGCGCTGGTTCTCCGCATATATCAGTCCCCGGGCACGTGCAGATGCCGTTTAAAGCAATAAATGAAAGATTAGGCAAAGAAAAATTTTTGCCCGAAAATTGAAAAAACGGTAAGCCTATAGCCCATGAAAATATCATTTTTCCGGCAAAAAATAAAGTGTCTCGAAAGCGCTGGTTCTCCGCATATATCAGTCCCCGGGCACGTGCAGGTGCCGTTTAATGCGATAAGTGAACGATTAGGCAAAGAAAAATTTTTGCACAAAAATTGAAAAAACGGTAAGCCAATAGCCCATGAAAATATCATTTTTCTGACCAAAAATAAGGTGCCTCGAAAGCGCTGGTTCTCCGCATATATCAGTCCCCGGGCACGTGCAGATGCCGTTTAAAGAGATAAATGAACGATTAGGCAAAGAATAATTTTTGCCCTAAAATTGAAAAAACAGTAAGCCTATAGCCCATGAAAATATTTTTCCCAAGAAAAATGAAGTGCCTCGAAAGCGCTGGTTCTCCGCATATATCAGTCCCCGGGCACGTCCAGATGCCGTTTAAAGCGATAAGTGAACGATTAGGCAAAGAAAAATTTTTGCCCGAAAATTGAAAAAACGGTAAGCCTATATATATAGCCCATGAAACTATCATTTTTCCGACCAAAAATAAAGTGCCTCGAAAGCGCTGGTTATCCGCATAAATCAGTCGCCGGGCACGTGCAGATGCCGTTTAAAGCGATAAATGAACGATTAGGCAAAGAATAATGTTTGCCCGGAAATTGAAAAAAACGGTAAGCCTGAGCCCATGAAAAAATTTTTCCGGCAAAAAATAAAGTGCCTCGAAAGCGCTGGTTCTCCGCATATATCAGTCCCCGGGCACGTCCAGATGCCGTTTAAAGCGATAAGTGAACGATTAGGCAAAGAAAAATTTTTGCACAAAAATTGAAAAAACGGTAAGCCCATGAAAATATCATTTTTCTGACCAAAAATAAAGTGCCTCGAAAGCGCTGGTTCTCTGCATATATCAGTCCCCGGGCACGTGCAGATGCCGTTTAAAGCAATAAATGAACGATTAGGCAATGAATAATTTTGCCCGAAAATTGAAAAAACGGTAAGCCTATAACCCATGAAAATATCATTTTTCCGGCAAAAAATAAAGTGCCTCGAAAGCGCTGGTTCTCCGCATATATCAGGTGCCGTGCAGGTGCCGTTTAAAGCGATAAATGAACGATTAGGCAAAGAATAATTTTTGCCCGAAAATTGAAAAAACGGTAAGGCAATAGCCCATGAAAATATCATTTTTCCGGCAAAAAATAAAGTGCCTCGAAAGCGCTGGTTCTCCGCATATATCAGTCCCCGGGCACGTGCAGATGCCGTTTAAAGCGATAAGTGAACGATTAGGCAAAGAATAACTTTTGCCCGAAAATTGAAAAAACGGTAAGCCGATAGCCCATGAAAATATCATTTTTCCGGCCAAAAATAAAGTGCCTCGAAAGCGCTGGTTCTCTGTATATATCAGTCCCCGGGCACGTGCAGATGCCGTTTAAAGCAATAAATGAACGATTAGGCAAAGAAAAATTTTTGCCCGAAAATTGAAAAAATGGTGAAATATCATTTTTCCGGCAAAAAATAAAGTGCCTCGAAAGCGCTGGTTCTCCGCATATACCAGTCCCCGGGCACGTGCTGGTGCCGTTTAAAGCGATAAATGAACGATTAGGCAAAGAATAATTTTTGCCCGAAAATTGAAAAAACGTTAATGCAATAGGCCATGAAAATATCATTATTCCGACCAAAAATAAAGTGCCTCGAAAGCACTGGTTCTCTGCATATATCAGTCCCTGGGCACGTGCAGATGCCATTTAAAGCAATAAATGAACGATTAGGCAAAGAAAAATTTTTGCCCGAAAATTGAAAAAACGGTAAGCCTATAGCCCATGAAAATATCATTTTTCCGGCAAAAAATAAAGTGTCTCGAAAGCGCTGGTTCTCCGCATATATCAGTCCCCGGGCACGTGCAGATGCCGTTTAAAGAGATAAATGAACGATTAGGCAACGAATAATTTTTGCCCAAAAATTGAAAAAACGCTAAGCCTATATTTCCGACGAAAAATAAAGTGCCTCGAAAGCGCTGGTTCTCCGCATATACCAGTCCCCGGGCACGTGCAGATGCCGTTTAAAGCGATAAGTGCACGATTAGGCAAAGAATAATTTTTACACAAAAATTGAAAAAACGGTAAGCCTATAGCCCATGAAAATATCATTTTTCCGACCAAAAATAAAGTGCCTCGAAAGCGCTGGTTCTCTGCATATATCAGTCCCCGGGCACGTGCAGATGCAGTTTAAAGCAATAAATGAACGATTAGCCAAAGAAAAAATATTTGCCCGAAATTGAAAAAACGGTAAGCCTATAGCCCATGAAAATATCATTTTTCCGACGAAAAATGAAGTGTCTCGAAAGCGCTGGTTCTCCGCATATATCAGTCCCCGGGCACGTGCAGATGCCGTTTAAAGCAATAAATGAACGATTAGGCAAAGAAAAATTTTTGCCCGAAAATTGAAAAAACGGTAAGCCTATAGCCCATGAAAATATCATTTTTCCGGCAAAAAATAAAAGTGTCTCGAAAGCGCTGGTTCTCCGCATATATCAGTCGCCGGGCACGTGCAGATGCCGTTTAAAGCGATAAGTGAACGATTAGGCAAAGAAAAATTTTTGCACAAAAATTGAAAAAACGGTAAGCCAATAGCCCATGAAAATATCATTTTTCTGACCAAAAATAAAGTGCCTCGAAAGCGCTGGTTCTCTGCATATATCAGTCCCCGGGCACGTGCAGATGCCGTTTAAAGCAATAAATGAACGATTAGGCAAAGAAAAATTTTTGCCCAAAAATTGAAAAACGGTAAGCCTATAATAGCCCATTAAAATATCATTTTTCCGGCAAAAAATAAAGTGCCTCGAAAGCGCTGGTTCTCCGCATATATCAGTCCCCGGGCACGTGCAGATGCCGTTTAAAGCGATAAATAAACGATTAGGCAATGAATAATTTTGCCCGAAAATTGAAAAAACGGTAAGCCTATAGCCCATGAAAATATCATTTTTCCGGCAAAAAATAAAGTGCCTCGAAAGCGCTGGTTCTCCGCATATATCAGGTGCCGTGCAGGTGCCGTTTAAAGCGATAAATGAACGATTAGGCAAAGAATAATTTTTGCCCGAAAATTGAAAAAACGGTAAGGCAATAATAGCCCATGAAAATATCATTTTTCCGGCAAAAAATAAAGTGCCTCGAAAGCGCTGGTTCTCCGCATATATCAGTCCCCGGGCACGTGCAGATGCCGTTTAAAGCGATAAGTGAACGATTAGGCAAAGAATAATTTTTGCCCGAAAATTGAAAAAACGGTAAGCCAATAGCCCATGAAAATATCATTTTTCTGACCAAAAATAAGGTGCCTCGAAAGCGCTGGTTCTCCGCATATATCAGTCCCCGGGCACGTGCAGATGCCGTTTAAAGAGATAAATGAACGATTAGGCAACGAATAATTTTTGCCCAAAAATTGAAAAAACGGTAAGCCTATATTTCCGACGAAAAATAAAGTGCCTCGAAAGCGCTGGTTCTCCGCATATATCAGTCCCCGGGCACGTGCAGATGCCGTTTAAAGCAATAAATGAAAGATTAGGCAAAGAAAAATTTTTGCCCGAAAATTGAAAAAACGGTAAGCCTATATAGCCCATGAAAATATCATTTTTCTGGCAAAAAATAAAGTGCCTCGAAAGCGCTGGTTCTCTGCATATATCAGTCCCCGGGCACGTGCAGGTGCCGTTTAATGCGATAAGTGAACGATTAGGCAAAGAAAAATTTTTGCACAAAAATTGAAAAAACGGTAAGCCAATAGCCCATGAAAATATCATTTTTCTGACCAAAAATAAGGTGCCTCGAAAGCGCTGGTTCTCCGCATATATCAGTCCCCGGGCACGTGCAGATGCCGTTTAAAGAGATAAATGAACGATTAGGCAAAGAATAATTTTTGCCCTAAAATTGAAAAAACAGTAAGCCTATAGCCCATGAAAATATTTTTCCCAAGAAAAATGAAGTGCCTCGAAAGCGCTGGTTCTCCGCATATATCAGTCCCCGGGCACGTCCAGATGCCGTTTAAAGCGATAAGTGAACGATTAGGCAAAGAAAAATTTTTGCCCGAAAATTGAAAAAACGGTAAGCCTATATATATAGCCCATGAAACTATCATTTTTCCGACCAAAAATAAAGTGCCTCGAAAGCGCTGGTTATCCGCATAAATCAGTCGCCGGGCACGTGCAGATGCCGTTTAAAGCGATAAATGAACGATTAGGCAAAGAATAATGTTTGCCCGGAAATTGAAAAAAACGGTAACCCTGAGCCCATGAAAAAATTTTTCCGGCAAAAAATAAAGTGCCTCGAAAGCGCTGGTTCTCCGCATATATCAGTCCCCGGGCACGTCCAGATGCCGTTTAAAGCGATAAGTGAACGATTAGGCAAAGAAAAATTTTTGCACAAAAATTGAAAAAACGGTAAGCCCATGAAAATATCATTTTTCTGACCAAAAATAAAGTGCCTCGAAAGCGCTGGTTCTCTGCATATATCAGTCCCCGGGCACGTGCAGATGCCGTTTAAAGCAATAAATGAACGATTAGGCAATGAATAATTTTGCCCGAAAATTGAAAAAACGGTAAGCCTATAACCCATGAAAATATCATTTTTCCGGCAAAAAATAAAGTGCCTCGAAAGCGCTGGTTCTCCGCATATATCAGGTGCCGTGCAGGTGCCGTTTAAAGCGATAAATGAACGATTAGGCAAAGAATAATTTTTGCCCGAAAATTGAAAAAACGGTAAGGCAATAGCCCATGAAAATATCATTTTTCCGGCCAAAAATAAAGTGCCTCGAAAGCGCTGGTTCTCCGCATATATCAGTCCCCGGGCACGTGCAGATGCCGTTTAAAGCGATAAGTGAACGATTAGGCAAAGAATAATTTTTGCCCGAAAATTGAAAAAACGGTAAGCCGATAGCCCATGAAAATATCATTTTTCCGGCCAAAAATAAAGTGCCTCGAAAGCGCTGGTTCTCTGTATATATCAGTCCCCGGGCACGTGCAGATGCCGTTTAAAGCAATAAATGAACGATTAGGCAAAGAAAAATTTTTGCCCGAAAATTGAAAAAATGGTGAAATATCATTTTTCCGGCAAAAAATAAAGTGCCTCGAAAGCGCTGGTTCTCCGCATATACCAGTCCCCGGGCACGTGCTGGTGCCGTTTAAAGCGATAAATGAACGATTAGGCAAAGAATAATTTTTGCCCGAAAATTGAAAAAACGTTAATGCAATAGGCCATGAAAATATCATTATTCCGACCAAAAATAAAGTGCCTCGAAAGCACTGGTTCTCTGCATATATCAGTCCCTGGGCACGTGCAGATGCCATTTAAAGCAATAAATGAACGATTAGGCAAAGAAAAATTTTTGCCCGAAAATTGAAAAAACGGTAAGCCTATAGCCCATGAAAATATCATTTTTCCGGCAAAAAATAAAGTGTCTCGAAAGCGCTGGTTCTCCGCATATATCAGTCCCCGGGCACGTGCAGATGCCGTTTAAAGAGATAAATGAACGATTAGGCAACGAATAATTTTTGCCCAAAAATTGAAAAAACGGTAAGCCTATATTTCCGACGAAAAATAAAGTGCCTCGAAAGCGCTGGTTCTCCGCATATACCAGTCCCCGGGCACGTGCAGATGCCGTTTAAAGCGATAAGTGCACGATTAGGCAAAGAATAATTTTTACACAAAAATTGAAAAAACGGTAAGCCTATAGCCCATGAAAATATCATTTTTCCGACCAAAAATAAAGTGCCTCGAAAGCGCTGGTTCTCTGCATATATCAGTCCCCGGGCACGTGCAGATGCAGTTTAAAGCAATAAATGAACGATTAGCCAAAGAAAAAATTTTTGCCCGAAATTGAAAAAACGGTAAGCCTATAGCCCATGAAAATATCATTTTTCCGACGAAAAATGAAGTGTCTCGAAAGCGCTGGTTCTCCGCATATATCAGTCCCCGGGCACGTGCAGATGCCGTTTAAAGCAATAAATGAACGATTAGGCAAAGAAAAATTTTTGCCCGAAAATTGAAAAAACGGTAAGCCTATAGCCCATGAAAATATCATTTTTCCGGCAAAAAATAAAAGTGTCTCGAAAGCGCTGGTTCTCCGCATATATCAGTCGCCGGGCACGTGCAGATGCCGTTTAAAGCGATAAGTGAACGATTAGGCAAAGAAAAATTTTTGCACAAAAATTGAAAAAACGGTAAGCCAATAGCCCATGAAAATATCATTTTTCTGACCAAAAATAAAGTGCCTCGAAAGCGCTGGTTCTCTGCATATATCAGTCCCCGGGCACGTGCAGATGCCGTTTAAAGCAATAAATGAACGATTAGGCAAAGAAAAATTTTTGCCCAAAAATTGAAAAACGGTAAGCCTATAATAGCCCATTAAAATATCATTTTTCCGGCAAAAAATAAAGTGCCTCGAAAGCGCTGGTTCTCCGCATATATCAGTCCCCGGGCACGTGCAGATGCCGTTTAAAGCGATAAATAAACGATTAGGCAATGAATAATTTTGCCCGAAAATTGAAAAAACGGTAAGCCTATAGCCCATGAAAATATCATTTTTCCGGCAAAAAATAAAGTGCCTCGAAAGCGCTGGTTCTCCGCATATATCAGGTGCCGTGCAGGTGCCGTTTAAAGCGATAAATGAACGATTAGGCAAAGAATAATTTTTGCCCGAAAATTGAAAAAACGGTAAGGCAATAATAGCCCATGAAAATATCATTTTTCCGGCAAAAAATAAAGTGCCTCGAAAGCGCTGGTTCTCCGCATATATCAGTCCCCGGGCACGTGCAGATGCCGTTTAAAGCGATAAGTGAACGATTAGGCAAAGAATAATTTTTGCCCGAAAATTGAAGAAACGGTAAGCCGATAGCCCATGAAAATATCATTTTTCCGGCAAAAAATAAAGTGCCTCGAAAGCGCTGGTTCTCCGCATATATCAGGTGCCGTGCAGGTGCCGTTTAAAGCGATAAATGAACGATTAGGCAAAGAATAATTTTTGCCCGAAAATTGAAAAAACGGTAAGGCAATAATAGCCCATGAAAATATCATTTTTCCGGCAAAAAATAAAGTGCCTCGAAAGCGCTGGTTCTCTGCATATATCAGTCCCCGGGCACGTGCAGATGCCGTTTAAAGCAATAAATGAACGATTAGGCAAAGAAAAATTTTTGCCCGAAAATTGAAAAAATGGTGAAATATCATTTTTCCGGCAAAAAATAAAGTGCCTCGAAAGCGCTGGTTCTCTGCATATACCAGTCCCCGGGCACGTGCTGGTGCCGTTTAAAGCGATAAATGAACGATTAGGCAAAGAATAATTTTTGCCCGAAAATTGAAAAAACGTTAAGGCAATAGGCCATGAAAATATCATTATTCCGACCAAAAATAAAGTGCCTCGAAAGCACTGGTTCTCTGCATATATCAGTCCCCGGGCACGTGCAGATGCCATTTAAAGCAATAAATGAACGATTAGGCAAAGAAAAATTTTTGCCCGAAAATTGAAAAAACGGTAAGCCTATAGCCCATGAAAATATCATTTTTCCGGCAAAAAATAAAGTGTCTCGAAAGCGCTGGTTCTCCGCATATATCAGTCCCCGGGCACGTGCAGATGCCGTTTAAAGAGATAAATGAACGATTAGGCAAAGAATAATTTTTGCCCGAAAATTGAAAAAACGGTAAGCCTATAGCCCATGAAAATATCATTTTTCCGACGAAAAATGAAGTGCCTCGAAAGCGCTGGTTCTCCGCATATATCAGTCCCCGGGCACGTGCAGATGCCGTTTAAAGCGATAAGTGACCGATTAGGCAAAGAATAGTTTTTGCACAAAAATTGAAAAAACGGTAAGCCTATATAGCCCATGAAAATATCATTTTTCCGGCAAAAAATAAAGTGTCTCGAAAGCGCTGGTTCTCCGCATATATCAGTCCCCGGGCACGTGCAGATGCCGTTTAAAGCGATAGGTGAACGATTAGGCAAAAAATAATTTTTGCCCGAAAATTGAAAAAACGGTAAGCCTATAGCCCATGAAAATATCATTTTTCCGACGAAAAATGAAGTGCCTCGAAAGCGCTGGTTCTCCGCATATATCAGTCCCCGGGCACGTGCAGATGCCGTTTAAAGCGATAAGTGACCGATTAGGCAAAGAATAGTTTTTGCACAAAAATTGAAAAAACGGTAAGCCTATATAGCCCATGAAAATATCATTTTTCCGGCAAAAAATAAAGTGCCTCGAAAGCGCTGGTTCTACGCATATATCAGTCCCCGGGCACGTGCAGATGCCGTTTAAAGCAATAAATGAAAGATTAGGCAAAGAAAAATTTTTGCCCGAAAATTGAAAAAACGGTAAGCCCATGAAAATATCATTTTACCGGCAAAAAATAAAGTGCCTCGAAAGCGCTGGTTCTACGCATATATCAGTCCCCGGGCACGTGCAGATGCCGTTTAAAGCAATAAATGAAAGATTAGGCAAAGAAAAATTTTTGCCCGAAAATTGAAAAAACGGTAAGCCTATATAGCCCATGAAAATATCATTTTTCTGGCAAAAAATAAAGTGCCTCGAAAGCGCTGGTTCTCCGCATATATCAGTCCCCGGGCACGTGCAGATGCCGTTTAAAGCAATAAATGAACGATTAGGCAACGAAAAATTTTTGCACAAAAATTGAAAAAACGGTAAGCCTAAGCCCATGAAAATATAATTTTTCCGGCCAAAAATAAAGTGTCTCGAAAGCGCTGGTTCTCCGCATATATCAGTCCCCGGGCACGTGCAGATGCCGTTTAAAGCAATAAATGAAAGATTAGGCAAAGAAAAATTTTTGCCCGAAAATGGAAAAAACGGTAAGCCTATATAGCCCAGGTAAATATCATTTTTCCGACCAAAAATAAAGTACCTCGAAAGCGCTGGTTCTCGGCATATATCAGTCCCCGGGCACGTGCAGATGCCGTTTAAAGCGATAAATGAACGATTAGGCAAAGAATAATTTTTGCACAAAAATTGAAAAAACGGTATGCCTAATGGCCCATGAAAATATCACTTTTTCGACCAAAAATAATGTGCCTCGAAAGCGCTGGTTCTCCGCATATATCAGTCCCCGGGCACGTGCAGATGCCGTTTAAAGCGATAAATGAACGATTAGGCAAAGAATAATTTTTGCCCGAAAATTGAAAAAACCGGTAAGCCTATAGCCCAGAAAAATATCATTTCTCCGACGAAAAATGAAGTGCCTCGAAAGCGCTCGTTCTCCGCATATAACAGTCCCCGGGCACGTGCAGAAGCCGTTTAAAGCGATAAGTGCACGATTAGGCAAAGAATAATTTTTACACAAAAATTGAAAAAAACGGTGAGCCTATAGCCCATGAAAATATCATTTTTCCGACCAAAAATAAAGTGCCTCGAAAGAGCTGGTTCTCCGCATATATCAGTCCCCGGGCACGTGCAGATGCCGTTTAAAGCGATAAATGAACGATTAGGCAAAGAATAATTTTTGCCCGAAAATTGAAAAAACGGTAAGCCTATAGCCCAGGAAAATATCATTTTTCCGACGAAAAATGAAGTGCCTCGAAAGCGCTGGTTCTCCGCATATATCAGTCCCCGGGCACGTGCAGATGCCGTTTAAAGCGATAAGTGAACGATTAGGCAAAGAATAATTTTTGCCCGAAAATTGAAAAAACGGTAAGCCTATAGCCCAGGAAAATATCATTTCTCCGACGAAAAATGAAGTGCCTCGAAAGCGCTGGTTCTCCGCATATAACAGTCCCCGGGCACGTGCAGATGCCGTTTAAAGCGATAAATGAACGATTAAGCAAAGAATAATTTTTCCCGAAAATTGAAAAAACGGTAAGCCTATAGCCCATGAAAATATCATTTCTCCGACGAAAAATGAAGTGCCTCGAAAGCGCTCGTTCTCCGCATATAACAGTCCCCGGGCACGTGCAGATGCCGTTTAAAGCGATAAATGAACGATTAGGCAAAGAATAATTTTTGCCCGAAAATTGAAAAAGCGGTAAGCCTATAGCCCATGAAAATATCATTTTTCCGACGAAAAATAAAGTGCCTCGAAATACCTCAGCGGCGAGGCTCCAAGCCAGAGCAGCTGGGACGCCTCTCCACCGCGGGTGACGTGGCGTGCCGTCACACTTTCCACACATGGATTCCGGCTGATCAATGTCATTGCGACGCGATGAACTCCCTTGCGAGACATGGCGTAGCGGAGCTTTCGCTTTAAGATGTGCAGATCCGTTTTCGCACAAAAAAGAAAGAAGAAAAAGCTATAATCTGTTACAAAATCAGCGCTGGCACGAGGAATGACTTTGGAAAGCACTGGTTTGGCGCTTACTTCACTATTTTTGCTTATTTACGTGCTAATGGTGATTGCTGCTATGAATAAATTATTATGTCCACATATGTTCCGCCCAAAAAATGGGTAATCCTATAGTGTCCTGCAATATCAGAGCAGCCAAGTGCAATCACTTCACTGCAAATCACTGTTATGCCGCATATATTGCTTCCCGTGCTAACACATAAGCTCGCGTTGACTGACGCCAAATAAGCAAGTATGCGCAGATATGACGTGATAGTTTTGCGGAAACCCACAAGGTGGAGAGAAGTAATTAATAAAGGAAAAACGAGACATCCACCCGTTCGTAGCACTTGCTACAAAGGAAACCCATACGGGTTCCTTGAAAGGAAAGCTTCGCAGTTGAAGAAAAATTAGTCCGGCTCCGGGACTCGAACCCGGGACCACCGCCTTTCCGGGGCAGCCGCTCTACCATCTGAGCTAACCAGGCGGCCAGCATAAGGCAGGTTAAGTCGAATGTATCAAGAACTCAGAGGCCAACATCCAACTTTGTAGCGCTTAGCTACATTAAGGTGTATGTCTCGTTTTCCCTTTATTATGCGCAGATATGATGTCGCTCACAAAAATAATAAAGAGAAAATGAGACATCCAGTCGAGCGTAGCTAATGTTACAAAGAAAACGTATACGGGCTCCTCGAAAGAAAAGCTTCGCAGTTGAAGAAAAATGCGTCCTGATCCGGGACAAATTTTTCTTCAACTGCGAAGCTATCCCCTTCGTCCTGGTCCGAACGAAGGGCATAGCTTCTTACAATCCCACGACGACTCTTCTCACGACGGGTGTCTACTGTTATGCATTTAGCACTGAATCAGTATAGCGACACAAGGTATTGCCACCATCGAATTGCGTTATGAGGCGTGTATTGTAACGGGACTTCTCTTACGCGTTTCCAAAGTCGGGGCTGTCCCATAAATTTGAGCACAACTGGTAACCTTAGAGTTGGCCCGGTTTATAGGGCATCATCTATGTGATGTTCTTAGGGATGATTTCTGAAATGGGCGTATGGAGTCCTAGCTAGTGTTAACAAGCGAGCAGCTAGCCATTTTACTGGCTCGGATCGGGGTCGTTTCAGGCAGCGTGCGCACTTATTTATTCGTGGTAATTCACTGCCTTGACGCAATTGAATCTCGAATTGACGTGCAGAAACCCAGGAACGAGTTAAGACGTTTCATTTTATTGGAATAAAACTTCCTGCAGGGTTAGTTGGTTGATGATGCAGTATGAAGAATACCACAAACATTCTCTTGTTTTTGTTTTTCTCGTCCGTGTTATTTTTCTGCGGTACTCTTAAGGTTTAATTTGAACAGACGCATTAATGCAACCTAAACCACGACATAGCTACGTATGTCTCTCGTTCTACGTGCCTTCTTGAAGAAAGGCTTAGTGTATACACCGCAAGCGCCACAGGTACTAGGGGGCGTGTATTCTAGGTACCTTCTGTCCTCTTATTTCGTGTCATTGCGTACGCGCATTGCATACGTCATTGCATAATGTGTACTAACTAGGTTAAGCATCAGCACTGTTTACGTAATGGCTTTGCTTTTGCTGAAGCGCCCGCTACAAACTGCCTCCAATATTGCTCTTCTCCTGCCGCTCTCACCGTCCCTGAGGGAGAGCTTGTTGTTCTTGGAGACCTTCTCGAGGAAGTGGCGCTTGTAGAGACTCTTCTTCTTCGCTTCGCTCATCATCTCCTCGCTGTAGTCCAGGGCGTCCATGTAGCTGTAGCCGAGGTTCTTCAGCTGGAAGAACAAGTAGAACGCACATGTCTGGTCTCTGAAATTACGGCCAAGGGTGAAAATGAGCGAGCATTTATTACGTAGGTACACCAACTCCAAGTGCAGCACCCTTTATTAATGGGCACACTTAGCCCATTTTTCCATATTTATAGGTTAGCAGTGCTTTTTTTAGCCGAAATTTCGAGAGGAGCTGCGCGGACTTGGAAGTTTTGGTTTTACAGCGAAACTGTTGGTGCGACTAGGAGAGCTCGAAAACATTGTATGGCTGTTTTCCTTGTATCCAGGGAGGATTGAAGATGACCCGTCGATAACATATTTGGAGAAATAAAAAAGGGAGGGGGAGCCTGTTACAAACGAACTGTGGGAAACTTTTGAAATACGTGTCTTAAACAGAGGCTAAATCATATTGGCTCATTACATGTTTTATGCCTGTTTTGAAGCGTTATATGAAACATTTTGAGTTTTCTTTTTACTTCAGAAGCTTGGCTTTAGGAATAATAACGTTATAGATAACGATTACAATGTTTCTCTGTTTCTCGGGCACAACGAAAAGTCGCAGCAACGTTTTATTTTGAGATAATGGGTGCCATGTTATGGTAAACATGCATGGGAAGCTTGAATTGCGCAAAGTACAATAATCAGCTTTATAAATAATTATTATAGCCTCGTTTTCTTCTTCTTTAGGCGTCGTTATGCGAATCACGTAATTTCCTTGCCCACTGTCCTGGGAGAACTAAATACGGCATCCAGAATAAATTTGCGTGTGGATGAGGGCCATGCTGTTGAAGTATGACTACAGTTTAACATGGGTCTGTTGACTACAGTTAATGCAGAAAAGTACCTATGCAATCGTGTTAGATGTCTATCTTACGAACCGCTTACGAAGTTCAACAAATTTCCTGTACTGGACGTGCCACAATGTTGACATTTCAATAAAATATCGAATATATTATAGGTGGCGCACGGGAGAAGCTTCAAGACCGCCTCTTAGTTACAGGCTTTGCAAGCGATTCCTTAAGCAAGAGCTTGAAAGCGTTGTATGGCCGTTATACAGTGTTTCCCAGTGTGCTGGGAGAATTTTATGTGACATCGACTTCACATTCGGGGAAAATGTCACGTTAAAGCCCAGCGAAATCTTAACGTTCTTTTTTAGTTATGTGTTTCAGAAATAAGTGTTATTCTAAATTTCGATTTTTTTGTCATTTTCGTGCTTTATAGGAGTTGCCCGCGCAGTGTCATGGGTGAACTAAATGAGGCACGTTACGTTCCAACGCCAGAAAGGCGTTAATTGGCCGTTCGCCCCATCGCAAGCGGCCACCCATTCATCACCAGATGTCAGCGCAGCTCTTGACGGGTCTTGACGGACACCGGCTCTTGACGGGTCCCAAAAAGGCTATCACCCCACCATTACCTGGCAGCATGAGCTAAGCATGAAAAAGGGGGCCCCGTCGAAGGCTACCAAACTACGACGGCGACCTTACATTCGCCGGTTGCTTTCTTGCCACATATTCCAAACAAACAGGCTTACGGAGGCGGAGTTACTGCGGAGCGTTCAAATGGGCGTGGTATCGCAACGGAGTCGACGATTGTGATTTGCTGCTGGACAGTCTTCAGATTCCCTAGTCGACTCACCTAGGGAAGACGACGGCATTAAAAGCTATGACTTTTCGAGAGTGAAGACAGAGAATCCTGACATGAACTCGGACGTCTAACTTGCTCCTGCATGGAGTGGGCTTCCGTAACTGAAGCTGTGTAACTGAACTAATAAACCCTTTTCCTTCATTTTCTACAACCTGACGTAGCAGTGGATGGGCTTGGTGGATTCCTTGCCCTAACGCCACCCAAAGCCGCAAGAGGCACCTTGTTCTTTTTTTTCTTTTCTTTGGGGGGGGGGGAGGATAAGGGGCATGTTATGGGTGATGTCTAAGCAAAGGTTAAGGGTATGTAGTCTAATAACGGTTTTTGCAATCAATTACTTTTACAAGCCAGCGCTTCATGCCGTTATGAGTGTTCAACAAACCACACATAACTTACCCCGCTGTCCTTGGATATCTATAAGTGTCACTGAGATCAAGTTTAGCGAGAATGGAAGGAACATTATGGCTCATTTGCTTACGGGGTTATATGCGTGTCGGGAAATTATGGCCACTGCGAAAAGAATTCCTTGCGATGTTCTCGAAACCACTGAACAACTGTTAACCTCAAATTTTCCCAGTGTTACGAGAACTGACACCGAGGCAGCATTTGGCGGGAATGGGAAGGCATGATATGTGTAACGTGTGGCAACAGTTTACGTTTATTGTTGAACTACGAGCTTTCCAAATGATTACAATCTTTTTTTTCCATTTTCATAGGGCTATACGAAGGGCGTAGAGTGTTTCCTCACTGTGCTGCCATCACTGAACGTTGTTCAGCTTCTATATATGGTGGAAGTTCAGGGCGCATCATGTATGATGTCCCTGTAAAGTTCAGTGCGAACATGTAGGTATACTATATGCATTACACAAATGAACGGTTTACGCATATTTTCCCGGTGCCTTGATAAAACTAAATCTGTTTAACATTACCTATATACAGCACACGCCATAAGTCATATGCGAGCAAAATTTGAAAGTGTGTGGTTTAATTACAAGAAATTTAAACAGCTTTCTTAAGTCATTCTCTAACTTGGCTGTGATTCTCAATGGTCGCACAAGCCAAGCATGTATTTTATTTAGATTTGAAGTATGCAAACTGTAACATTTACCACCCGTCGCCGCAATAAAAAAAAAATTCACACAGAAACTCCTCCGGAGTGGTCTAAGTATACGCAACCAATGTGACACTTGCTCATCTCCACGCAGCCCGGTGTCGTTATCAATTTTGTACAATTTCATTCAACCAGTATGAACGCTTATTAACCCTTACCTGTCCTTATCAACCCTATTGGACATGATGTGACCCTTATCAACAATTACGGGTCCTTATAAACATTACCGGGCTCGATCCGACCTTTATCAACCCTTGTCGGTTCTGATCATCCTGGTCAGAATTGCTCCGACCATTATAAGCCCTTATCGCTCTTTATCACTTTATCCATCGCGTCTAACCATTATCAACAATGATAAGACCTATATAACCCCTCATCACTCAACTCCTTATCAACTCTTTGGCTGCTTCTCTGTCAGTGTTGCGCGACGCAAAGTGCATGAGCCCTCGGAGATCTGTGGTATTTTGGGCGATGAAGAAACGCCCGCGGAAGGCGCATCGCGCCGCCACCGAAACGTGTTGCAGATGTACTTGGCGTGTTGGCTATAAATTTTCGCATAGTCAGAATTTTCCTGATGTCTAAGATGGCTAGAGATGGCTGTTATTCCACCATCAAGAAATATTTCAACAGTGCCTTCCCAGAAACTGTTATCGTCAATTGACATTTGCTTTGTACCGCTGGTACAACACATTCGTATGGTTCGTACATAGTCACCTCATGCAAGCGTGGGTGTTTATCACAGTGGTTAAGACACTCGGTTTCTGCGCGTGCAGTCGTAGGCTCTAAGATCTCCACCGCCGAGGCTTTACGGCGAAGCTGTTAGCCTGTTCTGTTGCCGGACGCCGATAAAACTTCGGAAGGTTAGTCACATACAGCTTTCGCGGTAAAAAAATACATATTGCGAAAATGCACACGGTTATTATTCTCACTGCGTTTAGAATGTACCTTTACATCATAAGAGCGGTAACATTGATTCTACACCTGCACCCCGAGCAGCCCAGTTCCGCTTCCGACGTCCAGAATGACGGCATCCTTCTTGACCTGCAGTTCCTGGTTGATGAAGTGAGCCATGATGCTCGGGGCCTTGTACTTCTGCAGAGTCATGTCCTGGGCCAAAATAAAGAAATGTAGGCTGTCGTCACAGCGGAGATGCCCGGGTCAGTCTGTCGCTCACCGTGGCGCGGTGTTGGTAGGTTAGCCAGTGAGTCGCCAAATTTAGTAGTTTTCAGTCATTTTAGCGACCTCTCTGGCACTGAGTAGGTGCCATTGGGTGTGCGGCTAGTGAGGGAACAATTCTCAGTGTTCGCAGGCACGGGCGCCCCACGCTTCTGATTTCGTCGGAGACCACGCATGGACTAAAACCCCTTAAACTTTCCTCCTAAACCCTTAAAACCCCTTAAAACTCTCCTCCTCCGCCACCACTCCTCCTCGTCGGTGTACGTTCGCAGTTTTCTTTCCCTGTTCTAACAAGGAACAAAACAAATGAATTGTATTGTATTGGATTATACCGATTGTTTGAAAATGTTTTGTGTGAAAGCGATGGGTAGTTTGTATTTTCATACAATCGATTGTGTCGTATCTTGTCATTTGTTTGGTTCCCTATTAAAAGAACACCCCAACAAAAACTATCAGCCCCTATACGGCTCTCAGTTGATGCACTGTATTATCAAGCGCGAAGAAGAACGGAAAGAAAAGAAGTATACGTAACACAAAGCTAGCGCTGTCTCCTGTCCCCATCTACACCTCCCCTGCTCTCTGGCTTTGCTCTGCGAAGCATCAGCTAGTGTCGCCGTCGTCATCATCATCATAATCATTGCCCCATCATCATCAGCAGCATCATCATCATCATCATCACCTTCTTCTCTTCTTCGTTACCTTCTTATTTTGGCTTTCTTTTTCACACCAGCTGACTCCCAGTTGTGCCTGCAAATTTACTAATTTAACCGCCGCCAAAAAATTTATTCCACGGTGCTTAAAAAGAAGGTTTAGCTCGGGCACAACGGCAACCTCCCGCTTCGAATACCTGTGCAACGCAGAAATTCTTTTATGAGAAAATCGCTCGATCGATTTGAATTTAAATCAAAGTTCCATTCGAGAGAAAATTTCTGTTCTATAGAGGTGACGTTGCAAGGATTTCGCACCTCATCGTAGTTGGGCGCCCAGCTGTTGTAGATGGCCCTGGTCTCCTCGGTTGTCCGGTTGTCGACGACGAAGTCGACAATGTCCGACCGGTCCAGGGAGCTCGTCGACGGCTTCTTCGCCATGTCGTCGAAGAATCGGTGGCTGCAATTGGGAAACCCGCGCAAACCATGAGAAAAAAAACGGTGGAAACCCTCACAAACTCCTAGCATCGGATAGCAGGACGAAGGGAGACGAAGTTGCGAGCAGTACCGAGGGGCAACAGCGAATTCGTTTTTGAGCGATGATTACTCGCGAACTGTTCTTTGGAATCTGAAGTGCTGCTGTCTAACAAAGCGGCTTTCCCGTTGGGCATTTATTCTCATGGAGTAGCTTTGTGCGTGTACAATTTTGTCCACTGCGCGCCCTCTTGAAATCAATTTCGGTGTTCCCCCTAATATAGTGATCGAGCCGGTGCCCGAAACGCTGACTAGCAAGAGAAAGCTGTATTTGAATTTTGGCCTTTCTATACAATAACGACGAGAATTCCTTTATCGATTATGATGTGACCTGAACTTACATAATAGACTTCTCTTCCAAGGAGACAAAGCGAAAGGCTGTTGGCGGTGCCTTTCTTGCATCGTTGAATTTCGGATGCTAATGTTTGCTGGGTGAGATTACCCGAATGCTTGTGCAGCGACGCACAATGAGGAGAGAAATAGTTACAGTGACGCATGCACCAATTGAGGGTTACGTTAACAGATATACTCGTTTTGCCGTTATTCTGTAGATACGTCCTCATAATCAATCATTCAAAAAATTCAGAGCCCTTCCACTATGTGAAGGTGGAAGACCGGGAAAGCGGCATTGCTCAATAGCTATATTAAGTTCTATGTGTTCGTTAAGTAATACTAGCTCAATAAAGGCACAAGCACCTAACTTCGCTGTTTGTTTCATCTTTTTGTATTATTTTAATTTTTATTTATTTCTCTCGTGTTTGTTTTCTTTTATTATTATTTTTTACTTTTTTTTACTCTATACATACACACTGACGTTTCGACACATGGTTCCCACATGGGACGTGGGCAGTTCAAGGGCGCGTTACAGGTCCCCGAGCCCGCAGGGGTGTGCGCCATTGGGCTTGCACCCTTTCTGCACGATCACCAAGATCGGCCCACGTGATGATTTATTTTTGTCAACATCTCGGGGACGCATTTTTTTTTATAGATCCTAGCCATAGACAGCTACGCTGTGAAAAATGTGCCGAGTGACAAACGCATCTGTTTCTCCCGAGAAAACAAGCAGTGATTGGGAAACTTGATACGCGCGTAATACAGTCTAGTTTACCGGCTAATTATTTTGGTTTCCAACAGTCTGCTTTTCGCGAACTCATCGAAACTATATCAGAGTCAAAGCCATCGGCGTGACAGGAAATCATATTCTGTGAAGCGCTCCTTCTACGTCTGCGCACTTCTACGTCTGCGCACTTCTACGTCTGCGTACTTCTACGTCTGCGTACTTCTACGTCTGCGCACTTCTACGTCGGCGTACTTCTACGTCTGCGTACTTCTACGTCTGCGTACTTCTGCGTCTGCGTAATTCTACGTCTGTAGCACGGTCCCGACGTCACACGACGCCCTGAGGAGGCACGCAGCACAACAAATCTTCATCAAATGATTGCCGGGCCAACATCTTCGACTTTCACTTCTTTTTTTAGTGCGATAGCATTACAGGCGAATTTCACTTACTTTGGAGGTTTCCAACAGAAAATGTGGATCGATCCCGAAGGCACTGCTGCCTATAACGTGGCCTCTCAAAGCGGTAGCTGTCAGGACACGTGAATGCGAGCAATCGTCACGTGATGTACGGGCTTCCTACGATTCCTAACTTTCGTACTTGACAAGCGCCGATCTTTCTGCGGGCACCAGAAACGCATGGCAGAGTTTCGATTTTGAATGTGGGAAGACATAGTTGAAATGTCGGTGCTTCTTTAAAATTTTCTTGACGAAGGTCAAGAAAGTTTTAGTGAATTATTAGCGAATTTTTGGTAGTTAGTTGAATATGTGTTTTATTTCTCTTGCAAGTTGTGTCCACTTCTATGACAATTCGAGCTCAAGGAATGGAATTACGTTGTTACCAACAGGCAATATTAAAAAAAAAATGGCCGGAACTTAGATATATCTCCCGTATGTGGACGGCTGTGTTCGCCGTAATCAGCCGTAGCCGAAGCCTTTGTGGCTTCATGCGTGGAACTAATAATTTTTTTTGTCTCGTTGAAATACATTGATGTTTGTATGTCATGTTAGGAAGAGCCTTGAGGTGTTCAGAGACATTTGGCAAATAAAATTTGAGTGAATTACGTAATTCATATTAAAAAAGGAATGTCAGGAAAAAAGTGGAAGAATATCAAACACTATATTCAAGAAATAAGGTTGCGTGTTAGGGAATGTTACGCACTCCCAACACGCCAAGCTCTGTTGTTTAAAGAGCTTATCCCTTCAAGTAAGAACATTATCTTTTAAATTGATACTGGCACCTATTTTAGAGTTTGTAGAAACTCTACCAGAAAGTCCTCACAAGTCAACAGGTTGCACTTAGGAATTCTGGAGGGCATGAGACACTTCTCGGGTATTTTAATTTCATACTAAAATTGGTCTCGAAATGCCTGACCGGCCATCATCCTTACGTCATGTAACTATGAAATTTTTTGAGGTCGTGGAGCAGTAAGGCTAGGTATGATGAATGCTCATAAAAATTATTGTGCGTGTTTTTTTAATTACCATTATTATTGTATCCCCACCTGTCTGTGCTCTGTGTGTCAATTTCGTGTTATTTCTGAAGGTTCACTAATTAGGTATCTGTTTGGCATATCCTTTTCTTTTAATTCTATTTTTTTTATCCCATAGCATTTGGTCGTATCTGTCGTACCTTTTTATTTACCTCTCTGTGTGAACTATTCAGACCTCCGTTTATTCTTGAATACATAAAATTAAGATTGATTGATTGATTGATTGATTGATTGATTGATTGATTGATTGATTGATTGATTGATTGATTGATTGATTGATTGATTGATTGATTGATTGATTGATTGATTGATTGATTGACTGCGCTCGCGTGAGCTTGCTACCACGATCACAGGAACAGAGCGAGCGACTGTACCATGATATGACGCCCTCACTTCCCGGATACCGAAACAGAAAGTGGCTAGCACAAAGAAGCACTATTATTTATTTATGGCATTCTGACGGCAAGCAGTATGTACCCTTTCATGCGCGTTGGGGCAGCAAGTGTTCAAGGCCCCAAAAAACTTTTGCTCATGAATTCTCATGAATATTAAAGACGTATCTAGCAATATGGTATACTACAAGCACATGTGCTTGATGCCTTCAAATATAAGGAACCCATCCCGTACATCGATCTCATGTACGGAGCTTTCTTGTCGTACTTAGCAGTAAAATTCCCTTGTCAAAAAATAAAAAAATACAGTAAAAATGGTTCCAGCTGGAGAGCTGCATATGTATGTAGGCTATTGTAACTATTATTGTTACAGAGGACTTAACCAAAAGGTTTTTACGAATTGTGTTGACATGTAAACGTACAAAGGTTCTTTTTTTGTGGGGGGAGAGGCGGTATGTTACAGGGTCCTGACCTTCATATGTGGAGCAAAAATACGAGTCCAAAATGTCCTCTCACTACCGCTTTAGTTGCCACATACGCTGGCGGTCATCAGCGCACCTTCGCTTGTCTTGTGGTTGGCCGCTGACGATATCGGCCTGGTCGTTGGAGCGGTACCCGAGACTCACGCTGCTGAAGTGGCGGTCATCGCTGAAGTGCGGCACCTGAGGCGGCTGCTGGTCGTCGCTTAGGGCCGCGAGGACCTCGTCGCTGGACTTGGGGACCAGAAGCAGCGACGGGGGCCGTTCTCCGTTGCTGGTTTGCGCGTTCACCGACTCGGCGCTGGTCTTCGGCACGAGCTGTGGCGGGAAGGATGGAAAGCGAAGGCATCGATTCGGGTAAGATGGGACGACGTGCTGAGAAAAAAAACATCTCAGTGCCCTTCCACTTTGGGAAAGAGGATGACCAGCGAAGATGTGTATGTGGGCCCCTTAATGGCGAACTGAACCTCCGCCGCGAGTCGGCCTGGCATTGCACTATCTCTGGGACAGGCCCACGTATGGGGAGTGCTTAGCGCCTGCTTCACCTCCGCCGCGGGTCAGCCCGGCATTGCACTATCTCCGGGACAGGCCCACGTATGGGGAAACGACGCGAAAATTTCCTTGGACGGTAGAGGTATAGAGCTTCGCTGTAAAACTGAGTAGCGCTGAACCAACACAGGGTGCCCATTAAGTTGCGTTCGCAAGCGTTGTGACGATGAACGCGGTCGTTTGACCGCACGAAACAACTGAGAAGGGACTGGAGCGAGCTGTTCTCCGTTGCTAATCTGCTGGTTCGCAGACTTGGCGCTGGACTTCGGCACGAGCTGTGCCGGGAAGCATGCAAAGCGAAGGAAGCGATTCGGGCAAGATGGAACGAGGTGCTGAAAAAAAAAGCTTTTTTTTTAACCTTAAACTGCGCAAGGGACGAGACGTTGAGGTAGATGAAGACAGGACGAACGCAGTCTTCATCTGTCTTCATGTACCTTGGTGTCTCGTCCGTAGTGCAGTTTAAGTTGACAAAAAATTGTCCACCAACTGGCCTCCCAACACACTCTCCTCGAGTTAAAAAGAAAAGACTGAGTAGCGCTGAATCAACACAGAAAAACACAGTAAAACAACAAGTTACGTTCGCAAGTGTTGTGACCATGAGCGCGGTCGTACGACCGTAAAGTTATTACGCACCTATAGAAACAACATTCGAAAAACAAATTTAAATATTATTTCACGTTTAGCCCCGACGCAATTGAATGTGCACTCATAGCCACACCTTAACACACCCCAGTGTGTGTGTTACAAGTTACGGTTTACAAGTTGCGGGCTACGGCCTGTCTATTACTTAAATATCAGTCGGCTGTCATCCCGATGTCCTTGCGCTAACAAGTAATTTGTTTTGCAGCAGGCCCTGTATATATATATAATGTTGGTGAAAGCAATGATCAGTAAGGAAAAAAGATTCGAAGAATACGGGAGGAATATATTGCGAAACTCGCTGCTGCTCACAAAATCCAGCACCCAAAAGATTAAAAGTATTCCCGGCGCATTCCGTATGAGTGAAATGTCCGCCTCAGTTATCTATAGGGATGGCATGCCGAAGCACTTTTTTCTCTTTCCGCGATAATAGAAAGCCATTTCTCAATTTCTTTTGTATCTCTGTCACCGCCGCGCTGAGAGCATCTCGGATTGTGAAGGCTGACGTCACGCATCTCAATGATGAAGGGCCAAGAAAGAACATGTCGAGAAATTCTGAGCAATACCCCTTTGGCAATCTGTCGAACTTCACCGCAATGCACGGGCGTAACTCAATGTGCGGCATTTAAAGAAAATGACATTTAAGAAAAATCGGCGGGGTTTAAACAACTTACAGTTAGCTACGCCGAGAAGGTACTCTTTTCTAACATACATATTTACTGCACTTAGTCGTAAATTGATTTACTGCCCATTCGTAGCTTCCCTGCTTCGTCATAGCGGTACGTTTTTCGGTCAGGGTTAATACAGGTGCTACAACGCAACAAGGAAGTTAAAGCTAAGCGCCGTAAATGCGCGGCGTTATTAGCAGGTAGTACATTCTCGACACTGCTAACTGAATGTTGTTGAAACCACGTCGATTTTCTAAAATATCAATTTTATTTCATCTTTTTTGTTTTTCATAATACCACCCATTGAGCTACTCTGGTGCAGTGAGGTGAAGTTCGACAGATATCGCTGAAGGAGGCAACGTCGAAAATTCCTGGGTATGTGTAATAATATTAATATAATATTTGGGGTTTTACGTGCCAAAACCACTTTCTGATTATGAGGCACGCCGTAGTGGAGGACTCCGGAAATTTTGACCACCTGGGGTTCTTTAACGTGCACCTAAATCTAAGCACACGGGTGTTTTCGCATTTCGCCCCCATCGAAATGCGGCCGCCGTGGCCGGGATTCGATCCCGCGACCTCGTGCTCAGCAGCCCAACACCATAGCCACTGAGCAACCACGGCGGGTCTGGGTATGTATAAAATGAGAGAGAGAGAGAGAGAGAGAGAGAGAGAGAGAGAGAGAGAGAGAAACCTTACACAGTACGTTCCTTGGTCCGCTAAGCCGGCGCGTTCAGTGATCCAGTGGTCGGGCAGTACTATCAGCTGTGGCGAGGGGGCCGAAGGTGTCGTCGAATGGGAGCACGGGGTCCCGGGGGCCGAGAAGGACGAAGGGGACGCCTCCGAACACTCGAAAGCCGCCTGATGACGATCATTGTCGTGAAACAAGATAAGCTCATCGAGGGCACATTTGCAGGTTCTCTTACTGGACGAAGTTATGTTCACACTGCTTGGACGCCACACCGGAGTGAAGGTATACGGTAGGCAATAAAAATGTACGAAACAGGGGATTCGCGAAAAAAAAGCACCATGCTAACCTATGCAGATAGCCTTCAATTCAAAATTTCATACTATATTAGTGACTGTAACGTACAGAGTGATTCGTTAAATCAGAGACACTATGCCTTAAAAGAGCGGAATTTCACACTTGTCGTGGAAACCGTTCCCGGTAAACTTTTGTGGCCGACTGTAGCTCGAATACAAAGCCGGGCACTCACAAGAACTCTCGAAAATAGAGTAATGAGATGGGAAATGTAATCGGCCTACGAAAACTGGGTCGCCATGCTCGGTGTAAGTCATACCGGTTTTCTGGATAGTTCGTTTCTCAAGGGAAAGTCTTTAGCATTGAGCAGCGCGGTATGTAGGTCACGACAGACGCGACGCGCACTTGACTCCTCACCTGTCTGTATGTCTCGAATTGTGTTTTTCTAATGCTAACCAACAAGTCCAAATCTGAATGCTTTCAAGTGCAGATCATTTACTACACAGTGTTTTCCAAGTTAAACTACTGCTAATTTCAATAAAAACGCAATGCTATATGGCCACGCAGTATCTGCTTGCGCATGCTGTTTACTCGTCTTGGCGGAGAGAATATTCACCAAATATCAGAGTCCACAAACACCTTACTGAATACACTTCTTAATACCTTTCTTTTTGCTATTACCATTACAGTATTTGATTATATTTGAAAGGTTAAGACAATCACATTTGAAGGCAACTTCACTTTGATTCTGCCGAAGCGTTTGTGCTCCGAGATGTTCTTTGAATTCGGCACTCTATCGGTGAGGATAAAGTCAGTCGCTGCTTGTTTTGGCCTGCCAATAGCAGAAGCGCAGCTGTCATTAGCTTCTCTCAGCCTGCAAACGATTTGCCCCATGCAGTAAGCTACGTCACAAAAGGGGGGTGGGGTGACTGGCATTTTGTAGAGACCTACGACCCTCAACAGAGGCTAACTTAGCGGAGTGTCAAATTCCACGATGAATATCTAGCAATAGAAGCACGCCACGAAATACGATTGCCTCAGCGTTTCAGATATAAACACATACCACAGTCTTCATAGGAAAAAAAATAACAGTTCAGACGTTTTTGTGGTTTTTGTATTAGGCGGCTCTAATGTCGCGTGAGTTGTGCCCGCCGAAGCCGCCTGCGCAAGCGAATTTCGAGTATAGCCAATATAGTCGTTTTTGTTAAAATTTTCGTTAGTTTAACTTCGTTAATAGCTTCGTTAATAGCAAAGCACAGTGAGGCATCCTTAAAGTGCGTGTGTGAACGAGGTAGTTACCTTCGGCAATGAGACTGAGCTCACGGACTTCGCTCCACTGCTGCCTTCTTTCGGATGCCTGTACGGTAAAGGGAGAAGTAACGTCGAATGTTGAAGCAAAGACGTCGGTTACCGAACGTATCTCTCTATGTTGTCATTCGTTACGCACACAGCACTATGGCTTACAAGCGTCGCGCTTGTCACTAAGTCGGCACAAGGCTTCGCAAGCGAAGTTTAAAACCAGAACAACTAACAAAACGATTTATTTTGCAGTATACCCATGCCGAGTGAAATCGAGTGGGACTGTACGTTTGTGCCTGTTGAACACGTGCAGCGTCCTTTAAATTTATTTTCTGGCCTGAAAATCTCCCCAAGAAATTTTAAATATTCCTCTACCGAAATGACGTCTCTAAGCACTTTGCTTACGACATTAATTATATACGGAGCCATGCCAATAGCGTTGTGCCGCTGACTTATGGCTTCGCGGACTGTTTGAAATTCGCGTGGTTTAGTCCCACTGTCATAATTTTTAGCCCGTTACAACAATATACGAGAAGAAAAGTGCTGCATACGGTAAGTGTTACTTGGGGAATGTTTTTACCACGTTATTTCTCTAAATGGCCATTGTCTTGCGCTTCCCTAGAAGCTTTTATAGTCACGTGACACGAATAGCTCTAGGGCAGACCATGCTCTGTCTCACCTAAAGTACGCACAGTTACGGTAGCTAACAACGTGCTTCATAATGCAGCGCTGTCGTTTACAGACTCTCAGCCGAGTGGCTACAACGAAAGTGGCTACAGTGCCATCCTCCAGCATTGTGATGTTCCCTTTTGCCCCACGGAGTGTACCGTGGGAGAGGATAAGCAAATAGGCGCTTCTTTGTACCATCGTATAACAGATGAGTGTTGCGTCAGTCAGTGGCCATATGACTCTACACTCGTTGCAAGTAACACAGGGAATGGGGGCGATTACTGCGCGGGAGAGTGAATACTCGAGTATTATTTCTCTTCATTTTTGCTGTGGCCTACCGTCCTCTCCAATGCAAAACGCTCACTGCCCCGGTGTAGAACGCTAGCTCTACCCACGCCCGAGCTGACTGACCTTGCTCCATGATCAGGGAACACTAAAGCTTTCGAAATTTGAGATTAACCTCGAAAGGACCAAAATATCATTTCTGATGCGCTTGAGCAAGTTGTGGTAATGGACTAGTTCGAGCGGCTATTTACAAATAATTCATCGTTGCACTAATTCGTTACTCGATCGAATGACAACTCACAGTTTTTGTTTGTACGAATGTACTCTCCCTGGTAGGAGATATAGGTGTGCAAGCTGTTTTAATTTAAGTGCGGTTAAAATGGAACACGCAGTTGCTCTGTCAAAAGTAATTGCCAACACCACTTTCTATTTGTACTTCGATGTTCTACATCATCGCTTACGGTATACGGATTTGATTCCTGTCTCGCTCTTTCTACGCTGCATAGCAAACTACAATGTTGGGCAGTGGAGCTAGCTATTGCGCAGCTGTCAATAAATGAGGCGCAAACGGTAAGCGGAAGAAAGGAGAAATGAATAGACAGAACATCGGGCGGTCCTCACACGGCCGTGCGCGCATCTCAACCACCGAGGCCACGGACGCATCCGTAGAGTTTCTTAGCATATGCTACCTAGAGAGAGATCTGTCGCCACCACCAATACGAGTTTCCTAATAGACGTTGTGCCACAATGGCAATGTCGGCATATGGCTGCTTCCGGCTTGTCTCGTTTGGCCTAAAGCACGCTCTTGTTTCTCGCTCACAAAGCTGCATTCGAGTTTGAATCTTCGTGGAAAGTGTTACTCGCATCCAATCAGAAGCGGCAAGTTGTCGAATTTGACAGAGCCCAGAACAAAACCCCTGGCTCTCCGAGGAAGATGCCCATCCCGAGCCTCCCCGTCTTCAACACCCCAGCGAATTGCCATTGATGCTACAGCAGTGCAAAGACCAATTTTCCCCATGGCACCGGTCCACTGTCCAAGCAATGTTGCGGCCCGGATGCGTTACAGCTTGCATTTGCATTCCCATCTGTAAGACGATCGTTGCTTTGTCTCAGCCACAGTGTTGTCTCAGCCACAGCAGACGGAAACCTGGCGTCACCGTGCATGCAAATTTCCT
Source organism: Dermacentor variabilis (assembly GCF_050947875.1). Lineage (NCBI taxonomy): Eukaryota > Metazoa > Arthropoda > Arachnida > Ixodida > Ixodidae > Dermacentor > Dermacentor variabilis. Next base: position 114,939,899 of record NC_134576.1, read on the forward strand.
GACGGGCTTTAGGCATCGTGGGGAATACCGGTATGCTGGCGTGTGGCGTGCCAGGCTTGCCTCGACGTGGCGCTGAAGTTTAAAACAATCATTTCCGCATGCGCTTAGTATAAAATCATCGTGAGTCTCGGTTAACCATAGCACATTATTACTTATATCAAGCAAGCGAAGAAAACAAAAACAGATAATCCAGACGGACGCTCAGTAAGCGGAAGCATTGTAGTTTGCCTCCTCATTTAATAGACCACCGGTATTTATCACCGTCTGTATATTTGCACAACCCAACACGAGCCCTCATGACCAAATAAAGATACGGCTTCACGGAATAAAAATAACTTTTTTACACGTTGTTTTAGTTTATGACGGATCACTCTGACAGACGGAACGCTGCTAGCCACACGCGTCGTCACGGATGTCTTGGCTGTGCGACAAAGGAGCCAGTCCGAAGCCACCGCATCCCGGTATTCCCACGCATCCAACAGTGCGGTATAGTGCCAGTCATCCGTTCACGTTTTTACACTAAGCTCTACAGTCGCAGCAAAAAGTAATGGTCAACAAGAATGGGACCACCAGTGGCTCCTCGTCGCTGTGCGGCCGAAAACCGTCGCTGTGTTCCTGCTTTCCGGAACCGGAGCTGCTCATCTAGCTGGGACTCATGGTCCCCAGCTACGTGTGCCCGCTCGCAGCCACGGCACCGGGACAGCTGCCGCAGCTGCATGGTAAAGAAGGGTTGTGTATAAGGGCTAGCCGGGCCCCGGACAACACAGTTCAGGTTGCGGTACATGCCTGGCGCAAGGCGCAACACAACACGAAGCACAGTATTGATACGTTACTGTTTGTTACGTTTTCTCGGCTCTTACGCTCTGAAACGTCACTCCCGTTTGCTACCTGTAGTATCATGCCTATTAGTTTACCGTTTGTCACGTTCGGCGTCCCACCTGTTACCTCCATAAACTCCACCGGTGCGCCACCGACGTGGCATCGTCCACTGGCGGCGTCTGTGTTGACTACCGCATATCGCCGCTGAAAACGGTCACTTCACGTGTTGACAGTACGTTTCAGTTGTTCCAACTTAAAGGGTTTTCAATAGTCCGTTTTACTTCTATTCAAGTTCGACTAAGATTTTGCTTAAGAGTAACTTTTGGTTCATCTGCAGTGCTGCTGCAGTCGTTATCGCATGTTACGTTTTCCCGGATCATGCGTTCCCCCCTGGTTTCCCAAGAAAGGTACGAAATGGGTTCTGGCACGCCCTTACACATTCGACAAGGAGCAAGCAACGCGGTTTCATTCAACTGTATGGATTATACTATGCAGCACGCCTGTCTACCCGAAAGCAACGGGTAAAAAACAATAGACGAGGAACAAGAATGGGAGAAACGGTGTATATGATTAAACCCGCACACTTCAAGGAAAAAGGGAAGACTCGAGTGTGCTTTTGTATAACAACGTTTGGGCCGGTAGATAGCTTTAATTCGTATTCTAGCGACCGACATTACACGTGGGTGAAAGAGGTAGAGGAACGCCGTCTCGGGAAAAAGTGTGTGGGCGCCACTTCTGCATCGGTTTATAACAATAATTTGTCTTAGGCAAGTGCTCGTGGTGAATTTTTTCTCGGTATCTGAGTTCCGTTCCATCTTTATGTCCATTTTATTTCTCGCGTGAACGCCGGTCCTATCGATAAATCACGCAGTATATTATTTTTGTCCGTGTTCTTTTTCAGATGAAATCAGTTAGAAGAGAGTGCACGTTGTTCGTCGGGGTCTCCCGTTGTGCGGGCTTAGATACGACGGAACACATTCAGCGAGCTAAGACACATTATGACTATTTTCGTGGCGCTAAGACATGAGATTACTCTTTTTGGGGTGCCTCAATACGATTACTACTTTTGCAGCGCTAACATGCGACATGACTCCTTTTGCGCGGGTCGCTGCATGACTAACACTTATTTCTATTTCTGAGAGCTCTTGCTTCCCCCCTCCGCTCCCCCTTGTCATTGCTCAATGGTACCTGTTCACTCTTACTGGCGCGATCACGCTGAAGTGAACGTATAGTCATCGATCGGTAAGCACGTAGGATAACCCTATAAAATGGATTCGCATATGGCGATATCATTTGCTCTCGCATATTGCGGGGTCGCCAGCACTTCCTTGTTTCAAGAGTGTGCTTTTGGACGTCATTTATTTTGCGCAGTGGCTCGTCCCAGCATAGGAACGCAGAATCCCTTCGCTAAAAATTAAGCTCTGCAATTTTACGTGCCATAACAACGATCTGATTAGGAGGCAACGCCCCGTTGTGGGGGACTTCGGATAAATTTCGAATATACATGAGGTTATTTCACAGGCGCCTAAATCTGAGTACACAAGCGCCTTTTTTTTTTCATTTCCGCCTCGCTGAGATGCGGGCGCCGCGACACGGATCAAACCCGTGACCTCAAGCTCACAGGCACAATGCCGTAGCCACTCAGCTGCCACGGCGGGCAGCTTCACTTCATTGCTGAAGAAAAACTTAGTGGTAGTTCAATTCAACCTGACTAAACATTTATTACTGCAAGTAAATGTGTACCTTTACCTGCAAATGAACTAGAACAGAGGCGGAGCCTTAGCGCGTGCTGACGTCTCGCCAGGCGGACTTTTTTTTTCCTTGTTCAATAATAATATTTGGGGTTTTACGTGCCAAAACCACTTTTCTGATTATGAGGCACGCCGTAGTGGAGGACTCCGGAAATTTTGACCACCTGCGGTTCTTTAACGTGCACCTAAATCTAAGCACACGGGTGTTTTCGCATTTCGCCCCCATCGAAATGCGGCCGCCATGGCCGGGATTCGATCCCGCGACCTCGTGCTCAGCAGCCCAACACCATAGCCACTGAGCAACCACGGCGGGTGCCCCTCCTTGTTCAATAATTGGCATCGACCAGAGGGTGCGTACATGTCATACATGTGTTCTCCGGCATCTCGCACTTTCACGCGTAAGCATTTCTTTCTTCAAACTCTGAATATAAAGCCTAGGTGACACTTTCAAACGTTAATTAGTCATTTCATCCATGTTCTTTATTAAGTGAACGTTGGCTTTAAACGTGCAATTTGTAAGCCTGCGGGTTGGGCACTGGCTTGGGTTGGCACTGCGGGTTGGGCTGGGCTCCCGGGTTGGGCACCGAGAATGCGAGATGACAACACTGACGGTTCTTGCAACGCGTGCCATGTTTTCTTTCGCTCTTTCGTTTTTGCTCCATCGTGCCTAACCTATACCAGGCTTATCGTCAAAACCACTCAACACGTGAACGACTTCCGGTGGTGATCAAGGAACGGCTACGGGTACAAGATGGTGCACAAGTATAACAGAGTCTTGAAAGCAGTTCCAATGTCTCATTCGCATAAGTTTAATCTGGGTTACGCAAAACAAATATCCTATTTACTACCGCTCTTATATTGATATAATACACGACTCAGCGCTAAACTTGAGTCATTGCTTCTTTTTTTCGTTTTTTTTCCTTCCGCGTTTTAGGAAATGCGAAACTGTCGCACGTGGAAGCTGGCCGCGCTGATTCAGCATCTGATCGAAAAAATCGAAAGCGCTGTGGAAATATCCGGCGGATTTCCGCGCTTTTCGCTTTCCTTCGTTACCACAGAAAGTTCTTGCCTTGGAGAACTACATTCTTAGTTCATGTTACCAGCGCAAGATAAATATAAGACAAGAGAAGACGACGACACCAGAAAAGCTGGACCACAAATTAAATTTTCTTAACGCAAGGATTCGCGAAGCAAGGTCCACAAAACACAGCACAATTACCGCGAACACGTGTCAGTCATTAAATTATACTCCTTATATCCTTGCGAGAGCAATGTAGTGCCTGCATGTTATCTTTGTGTGCCGTTCATATTGCGCTGGTAACGTGGATGAGGAACGTAGCAACGAACAACAATCTTTAAAAGCAAGATTGCACAACTGCAACACAAGAACCTCGTGTAATGAATTTGAAACGCATCCCCGGCGAGGCGTCTTCGGTTGTCGGAACGTTCACTTTTACACTGAACGCACCGAAACGTGTTTGAAGTGGCTGCCGATAAGACGCCGATAGACACTTAAGGCAGAGAGATGGCCCAGTTGGTCTTAGTAGTCTCGACATTTATAGCGCCATAAAAGGGACATGCAGCGAGAAGATAGGACGGTGTTCTCGACCGCTCTTGTTGCTGTGTGTCCACTTTCTGGCGCTGTAAATATGTCAGGCCGACAATACATACTGCGCGCTTTAGAAATAACAGCGGCTTCGATACCGCACGGCGTCGGATGGACACTTCTACGCCGGGTGACGCGACGCCTGACGTTGCCGCAACCTGACATAGGCTCCATGCAGTCGCTCTTCCACACAACGGCGGCGACGTTCTCGGTTGGATAGCTGCTATCGGGAGGCGGACAGCTCGTTTGCAGCAAACGTGGTTATGGAGACGGCGGCCGTTCGGCTTGCCGCATCGCTGTGCAGTTAACTACAACCGCGACCGCCGTTAACGCCCATTGACGGCAACTGCGCAGCGGAACGCCCGATGCGCCTCAGCGATGGTGATGCTCACTTACCAGACGCGCAGCCCCAGCGAACGGGAACCGACGAGCGCGAGCTCGCACCGGGCATCGTCTTTCTCTTTCCTTTTTTGACGGGGTTGTGATTACCTGTGCGAAACACAAAGACCACCTCCTTAATGCTTCCATATTTGAATTATTTTTTTCTAAATTTCAACAATTCGTTACAACGAAGCTGTTAGCAAGAGTTCCGCAATGGGTTTCGTTGCGCCTTGCTGTTGTTGTTGTTGTCCTGAGTGACCGTGGCACATGCCCACAGTGGGGGATTGGCCATGGATCGGGTGGGTAAATTAGGTGCATAAGAATAATAATAATAACAAGGGAGTTAAGAATTTCGGCATTGGAGTTTAAAAGTAAACGTTTCGTGTTTGGTGAAAAAAAGAAATAATCAGAAGAAAAGCGGGTATGCAGAAAAATAATCTTTCAAGGCCGGCGTGAGACGGCGTAGTAGATATCGGATGTAAATGCAATGCAACTTTTCTCCGAGCCTCGAATTTGCTTTGAAACGTAACAATTAATAATTATTATATTAACGTTACCATGCGCATATCTCTTTCGAATGCGCAAGAACTCACGTGCGTGGTTTTTAAAACAGTAATCTTTTATTTGTTTATTTTTATTTTCACGTCTCATTGTGCCGGCTTCACATTGGAGGTCACTGAGGAGTCTGTCTGGGTACGGCGGTGAAAGCTTATTCGGTCTTGCTGCAACGAAGTCCGTGTGGTGGGCGCTGGTACGAATTTTCTTAATTAGGAATGATTATAAAATTAAGAATACCTTGCGTATACCTCACTGGAATGTACAACAACTTCTTCGCGCGGTTCCTCTAGTCGGCCGCAGCCGCGGATAGGGAGGAGGAGAACGCAGAGGACCAGCCACCTGGTTCACGTATGTACAAATATGTAGTGGAGTACTATACAGAAACGAGAGGCAACGCTTCCCCGAACCACACCCCAGGTTGACGAGGGAGCAGCAGACAGTATGTAGGCATGATTCAGACAGATCCGCATCCCCGAATGCTAACTAAGCCGCCTGTGCCCGAGCCAGCACGGGCACTACTGCCCCTTGTGTCAAGAGCCAGGAACACTCCAACACGTGATAGGAGAATGCAGGTTTAGCCAACAACACCCACCGCTCCTCACCAACCCCAACCCCAACATGACCCCCTGCCCCATCCCATCCGCTTAGAGAGCGAAGGAAGACCTTGCTGTGCAGCCCAGCCCTGGAAAACCAGCTGCGGTTCGTAACTACGGTTCGGGGGACGAGAGCAGCGTATGGATTCCTGTGAAGTAGGGACCACTTCCATACGGCGCATGCGCTGAAGAAGCTCACTAAATAAAGTTTTGCATTCATTCATATACTAGCCAGTAACCCATAATCGTTGCTTCTCGCGCCGCATTTCGTCGTCGCGCACGCTGTAGACCGGCTAGAAGTTTGGACGGCTGCGGCAGTGAAAGGCTGAGCCACGGTTCGGCTAAGCAGCCTGCGTGGAATGTCCCGAGGCGGCCGCGTGACCAGGTCGTTGGCGAGAAAGCCCACGCGCCGTCGGCGATGAATCGTCGCAACAACCGCCGGCAGAGGAGATGCTTGGTGCTTCCGAAGAGTGCGAGAAGCCACCAGAGATGCCGTCTTCGATGCATCAGTTGCTCGGAATGGAGTTGGTTGGTCTGCGAAGGATGCTTTCTTTCCCTCGTCAAATCAAAGCAAAACACTAAAAATACATCAAAATAATTAGCTTCGATTGCATTATTATTATTATTATTATTATTATTATTATTATTAATTTTAGTAGTAGTAGTATCATTACTTGGAATTGAATTGAATTGGATTTATTGATAGGAAAGACAGAGAGGTCGACCTGAGCTAGTGCGCTCTAGTCTGCTACTCTGCACTGGGGAAGAGGGAAGGGGAGTGAAGGTATTGGGATGGATGATGATGATGATAAGAGAAGGGGTGAGTGCTTATGTACATGAGACAGTTGTCTTGCTAGAGCCGCTCGTCGAGCTTGGTGTCCTGCAGAAACTTCAATAATACTATCATTACTTGTTAAGTTTCATTGTATGTGCAAGGCTGCTTATTGTTACGTGTTACATTATTTTACTTATGGCCGTGTTTTAGATATTTATATTATTCTTATCGTAAAGCCCCCTGGTTCTTGGTCTATCCACAACAGTTGGCTTGTGCCCTGCCGCGCTGCGCTCGCTTTTCTGCATTAGTTTAACACGCCCCGCAGCTCCCGATGTTGCAGCGCGTATTCTAAGGTATTCGCGTTTTACTACATTGGCCGACTTTCGTGTCAGAAATGTATGGAACTGACTATAGTAAGGCGGCCCGTCACCACAGTTATAGCGCTATTGTGACGGGATAACCGCAGTCGATCGACAACCTGTGTGTAATAGCGGGCCTTTCGGTGTGGTTTTATGGCGACCTTAATTAGCAGATTACCGAGAAAAAAAAAACGACCGAGTCCTCCGCGGTGAATCAGCGTGCCTGTCGCACGTTCTACTGTGCCAAAGGGTCTAGGTGTACTAAGTAACACGATCACGCCGTATGAGGGGCCACAGGGATATTTAGAGGGTAGAAAACGAACCGTGTATGGTGCGACATCGAAATCTTGTTTTTTAAGTGTTGTTTGGAAAATATCCCAGAGGAACGCGGTTCGTAGTGTGTACGCTGCACAAGATACACCGCCCTACTGAATGTCTTTATTGGACGCTTACATGTGCTTTACTGACTTCTGCATGTTTTCTTTAATTTCAGGCACGTCAAATATCTGCAACGCTTTGTTTGTCATGTTCTTGTTGAAAATTCTGCTCCCATGTAATAAAGACAAAGAAAAAACATTGCGTGTTATGGTGCCGAGCTATAGCGCCGGGCTCGTGATAATGATGTTCCGGGTTCGAATCCCATCGTGGCACAATTGCAACGCAATAATGCCACGACGTTATTGCCACGGCGTTATCATAATAATGCCACGGCTCTGTTGCAACACGATCCATGCGTTTTAATTGAATAATTCACCAAATCTTAAAGTCCGCTGTAGGCGATTCCCGAGATAGTTTGAACATTGTAATTCAGTGAGAGCCAGGGGTCGACTCGGTTTACAAAAGTAGATTGAAAATGTGTACAGTCCCTCTGTAGACTTCTTATTGACATAGTTACCTTATATAGTTCGAAATTGTCTGAGAAATATATCAGGTGTTTATAGAGAAAAGTCGTCAAGTTTAATAATTGGTTTCCGTCGATTTCCAGTCTATAGACTGCCTAAAGAAAAAAATAATTAAATTGCATATTTACTTTAATCAAATACCAATCTACAGAGTGTGTATAGATAAATATTCGTTAGCTTATTACAATATATTTCTAGCCTGTAGACCGTACAGACATACTTATATAGCCAACCCGCAACATCGTGCTCAGCCGCGCATACCATAGCCAATCCACCTTCGTGGCGGCTATGGAAAATCATTAATACTCCCATATATAATCACGCGCGCACTCGTCTTTCCACCGAGAACTGGCGCGTTTTGTTGACGAGATGACCAACTCAAAATGTTCTTACAGGAGTTCTTTAGAACTGGACAAACCTTATCGTCAATTTATTCGCCCTTGGCATTCGCAAGGCCTTAAATGGCGGGACGCAGGAAATGCTAAAATCCATAACGCTTGATAGATGCGCGCGCTTGGTAATCTAAACATGATAATGGACAAGTAATTTCCGTATACAACACAGGAAGGCGATCGCTGTTGGTTTGCAGAGTCAAGTAACAGGTCTCCACATCCAAGTGCCTCGTAGCTCGCCGAGAAGAGTCACGCCAAAAATATGGGGCCGCACGCGTACGTCGCTCCGCAAGTGCGCTTCCTCGCGCTTCCCGTACGACCCGAACAAGATGGCGGACGTTATGCGGCGAAACACCTTGCGCCGCCCAACTGTTCTTCAATCATACAGTGCGCCGCAAAATGCCTAAATTTAATTTCGTGCTAGAAGCAGATGCCGGCTTGGCTGGCCCCGCATGCGAGAGCGTCGTCGAATCCCGCGAACGAGCCCGTTCCTCCTTTCCCGGCACGGGGGAGAGTGCGCGTAACGGGAGAGGAGGAGGACCCGTGGCACTGCGTGCCTTCACTTCTTCTTGAGCGCGAATATCTGGCCGTCGCACTTGAGCCGGTACTCCTGGACCTTCTTGCGGACGACGATCTCCATGCGGAACTGGCGACACAGCGCCTGCAGGGTGCCCGTGAAGCGTGTCTCCAGGAACTGCTCCGACTTGCTCTCGTAGTAGTCCAGCGTGCGGTGGACCCACATCAGGCGGCCGTTGGCTGCGTGGCGATCGAACGGGGTGCTCAGACAGACTTCGCTACATTGGCGAGTCTTTTATTTTGGCGTACTTGGTGTTGGCCGCGATATTGAAATGCAAGGAGGGGGGGGGGGGGGGAGGCCGCCGTGGTCGCTTAGTGGCTATGGTGTTGGGCTGCTAAGCCCGAGGTCGCGGGATCGTATCCCGGCCACGGCGGCCACATTTCGATGGGGGCAAAATGCGAAAACACTCGTGTACTTAGAATTAGGTGCAGCACGTTAAAGAACCCCCAGGTGGTCCAAATTTCCGGAGTCCTCCCCTCCGGCGTGCCTCATAATCAGAAAGTGGTTTTGGCACGTAAAACCCCATAATTTAATATTTTTTAGGGGGGGGGGGGCAACACCGTCGCCGCGTTAGAGCGGGTAGGCGGTCGCCGCTCGCATAGAAATGTACACGACGGACGCCTCGCTGGGAGTGATTCGGGTCGATTGAATGCTCATGAAACGCACTTACCCTTAGTGAACCGGTTATATAATGCCCTAGCTTCATCATCATCACCATCAGCCTGGTTACGCCTACTGCAGGGCAAAGGGCTTTCCCATACTTCTGCAACTACCGCGGTCATGTGCTAATTGTGGCCATGTTGCCCCTGCAACACTTAGCCCTAGCTTCAATGCCACTTTTTTTTTCATAACACGCGCAGAAAGTTCCTGTGAAAGAAGAGCAACTTTTAATTCTATAGAAGACTGGCACTCGACCCCAGGGTGGCTGGGTGCCACCGTGGAATCTGTTGGTATCGCTCCAGTGCAACTCGGCTAATGCAGCATTTTCTGCTAATCTTGCACTAGTTATTTTAAAAATAAACCTGTATTGCGATACAATGAGGTTGAAATAGAAAGGTAATGTGCGTGCACTCTACTTCCCCACTTGTACGCATATACATATCTACATTTTTATTATCTGTGAAATGAAATACAGCTACCAAGTTCAGGGTAAGAAACTACGTCCCTCAGTGTCAGCGCGTGAGTAGTATTTCCATGCCGCTTTACACTCTTTTATTTTTATCGCACTAGCAGTAAAAAACATAGCACTTAGCCCAAATCTGTTCTTGCTTCGTCACGTGCGCGAAATAGACGCGGAAAAAGTTGGCTTACTATAATAGCCCGAATTATTTTGTATTTTCCTAATTTAGACAAACGTAGGGCGCTACCTTCAGTCAAGCTAACAAGGCTACACCAGAGGGCAAATTATAGTAACCACTGGAAATTCGTGTTATGGCTTCCTGCGTCTGCCAGTGCCACGTCCCACATGATCCTCATGCAATACTTTAATTTCAATTTTTTTACTGTAGAAGATAAAGAAAGTACCAAAGTACCACTATTCCCTTGCGAGGCAGAAAAATTTATCTGCAGTGGTATGAGAAGAACCCACTAAAAGGATACATCAGGCACAGCTATAGGGTAGCGTGATCATCAAATGACATTCATGCGCCTACGATCAAGTTTGTCCCCCTACATGCTGTAAATGATTTTTTTTCGTTTTTTATGTTATTGAGTGACCTTTGCGCCAGCTCATCTATCTTTTCGCGGCATCACAATGATTACGGAATGACAACACGTCGTGACAAGAAGTCGCTAAAACGCCGCTTTCACGTCGCACTTCGAACACTTCATTCGGTCAAAACGATGCCAAATGCCTTTATGATGCGCTTAAAACACAAAGTAGCCATAGAGTTGAAGGAATTACTACCGGAGCATGCGATGACCACAGATCATGCACTGTGCAGTCGTTGATCTTACTACAGCTCACAAAGACTACAGGGAATGGCCAAATGCTGCTGTGCCTCATTAAAAATGCACACCGTCATTTACGACTGCGCTACAAACACAAAATAAACAGATATTTCAGGGAATATGTGCACCGTACACGCATATGTGTACACGAACATCGTGTACACATCTACGCATCGTGTGGATGACGCAGCGCGCCATCCACACTATGCATGGTTCGGCCAATGTCCGCCAGGTGGCGACTCCATTCGATCTGGCGGTCCTTATTAGTGCAACAATTGCTAGTTATTTTAGAAATGCTACACAGACATACAGACGCACAGGCGGACGAACGGACGGACGAATGGATGGACGGGCAGATAGATAGATAGATAGATAGATAGATAGATAGATAGATAGATAGATAGATAGATAGATAGATAGATAGATAGATAGATAGATAGATAGATAGATAGATAGATAGATAGATAGATAGATAGATAGATAGATAGATAGATTATGGGAGCGCACTCAAACACAAAGACTGCCATATTCGATCATGATTTACTGGCTAGCCAAGCAGTACGTCTTAAGCAAATAGCTGGATAGATCTTAACGTTCCAAAGCGACCATGAGAAACCACGTAATGAGGTTTTTCATGTGAATTGACCATGGGGTTCTTTAAAAGGGGAGATAATACTCGTGTACACAAGTATACAGTTTATGTTCCCCCTACACTAGGACCTGCAGCCGTGCAATAAACGAACACGAGGCTACAGGTTTGTAAACTATGACGATCAGTCAATCAATCAATCAATCAATCAATCAATCAATCAATCAATCAATCAATCAATCAATCAATCAATCAATCAAAACTCACGCTTTAGGAGCCTAGCTACCTCAGGAAGAGCGTCCGGCATGATGTGGCCGGGCATGAGGCAACCGCACAGGGCCACAACGTCGTACTCACCTGCACGGCATGAAATAAGAAGGGTCTAAATAGGGTAAAGAAAACTGCGCTCCATTTCCCTAACATGTCTGGTGCGTATGCCAAGATGATTTACCAAGCTTAGCTCAAGTCATTTACATGATCGATACCTTTGCCGTCTAAATAAATTATGGCAACCTAAAGAAATTCTGATGAGTCGTTTTCCTTTTTCCTTTTAGTTAATGGCAAGCTCAAGAAATTTCTTGTATTAAAAATAGGCGGCGGATGTCCGGTGGTCATTCAGTATAGCAAGCGCTACAACACAATGTTACTACATTTCAAGTTTCAGGCTTATCGAAAGAAGCTTTAGCTTACGGCTAACTGCTGCCTGCATATACGTTGTAGAACGATGCATGCACAAACTAGGATTATTTGTATATATTCATGATATCCAAGCACAAAAGAAGGCATACGAAGCCGAGACAGGGCTGGGACATACATACATGTGAAAGGCAAAGCATAGAGACAGATGGCAAAGAACTAAACAAGAAAAAAAAATAAAACATGGCGTGGATCAAGTTCCGTTGACAGGAAAATTCACAGTCTAATAACAATGTTGGACAGCAGGCATCACGTCACTGTTCCACTTAACGAAAGCTGATTCGCTTATCCTCGGAGTTATACATATTTCTCAGCTGTTATGCAACAAGATATAAAAAACAGCCTTTACGTGGACGAAACCAACTGCATGTTGTTAGCCGCCACCGGGAGCAAAGTCCAGTACTTTTCTGTTTTGTTCCTAAATAACTTGTTTTTAAAGAATAGTTATTTAACTTTTTAATTATTAACATACTTACGGCAGATATGTCAACACGTTGTCAAATCCCTGCACTACCAATAAGCCCTATCCTCGTTGAGCGACTATAGCACCAGGTTTCGTTCTAGCAATTTCAGTAGGAAACCTGGGACGTAGTCAGGAGAGAGAGAGGCATACCGGGCACGTTCCTCTTCCCCTCCCACCTACTGTGTACTATAGAGCTGCCTTCCTGACTCTCCCTCCTCCTTCCTTCCCCCATCATTCCTCCCCGAACAAAATTTCTGGCTCTGCCACTGCAGGAAGCCATGCCTGTACCCGTGTGTGTTCTGTTTCTCCTGCCGCACTCACCGTCCCTGAGGGAGAGCTTGTTGTTCTTGGAGACCTTCTCGAGGAAGTGGCGCTTGTAGAGACTCTTCTTCTTCGCTTCGCTCATCATCTCCTCGCTGTAGTCCAGGGCGTCCATGTAGCTGTAGCCGAGGTTCTTCAGCTGGAATGGCCGATAGAAACAAAATGTCTGGTCTCTGAGATAACGACTGCACATACTAACTTTGAGCTTGGAGGTTAACAAAGAAGCTCGAGAACAAGTTAGAGACCGCCCAAAGAACGATGGAAAGAAAAATATTGGGCGTAACGTTTAGAGGCAGGAAGAGAGCGGTGTGGATAAGAGAGCAAACGGTGATATCCGATGTTCGAATCGACATTAAGAGAAAAAAAAATTGAGCTGGAAAGGCCATGGGAAGTATGGCAGATAACTGGAAGACCATTAGAGTTACAGAATGGGTGCCAAGCGCAGCCGAGGACAGCAGAAAATCAGGTGGAGTGATGAAATTAGGAAATTTGCGGGCGCAAGTTGGAAGCAGCTAGCGCAATACAGGGGTAATTGGAGACCGCTGGGAGAAGCCTTCGTCCTGCAGTGGATGTCAAAGTAAGCTGCCGCGACACCGCCGCCGCCACTGCTGCTGCTGCTGCTGATGATGATAAAGGAGCCCATTTTCTTTATAAGTTAGCGGCGTTATTTGTAATTAATATACGATGGACACAGAATGGAGGAAGAGGCTAACAGTGTTGGCAGCCAGGTTAGGGCAAATTGAAAGTGTAAATAGACAAGCAGGGGTCATCGAAAACAGAGTGAGAGAAACAAAGACAGTAAATTGGATGCGAAGAAGGGAAACAAAGAAGGTCATGGCGATTTGCAAGAATGGCAAGAAAGAAATTAGAAAGCAAAATCTGTACGATAACGCAAAGGTCTTGGTATTCAAGAACCGGGCTGATTGCCTAAGGACAACACCATACATGAGCAAATATTCACAAGGGGATTATGTGTCTGCTGCGGCAATAATCCGGACACAACTCAGTACATCCTAATGGAATGCGAAGGTATTCTACCAGCGAGACTAATAGGAAATGTACACCTTCCACACGCGCTTAGATTAAAGCGGATGGAAACATTAATCATTCAGCAGTCTAGATAAGAGAGAGACGTTTAGAGTATTGATGAAAAAGATGCAGGGAAGAAATTTATAGGACCGGATCCGTTACAGGCATACGCAACCATATACACGATAGATAGAGGTCTTAAGGAAGAGAGAAAATATTAACGATACGTAGACAAAATGCTAGACTGATAAACAGCCTGCTTGAGCTAATTATGTGTTACATAGAGGAAGAGCAGTCTAGTATATTGCCTCTCTCTCCTTGATCTTTTATCTCTTCATTAAAACGTCCAACTCCACTTGTCATTTCTTGCGTTAAATGCGCTTCCGCAGAACTCCTTTGGCATAAGACTTCTAGAGCCTAGAGAAAATAGTACCACCGGGCGCCAAGACGCCATGTGTAACTTAATATAATGCTTGTTTCTGAACCCAATTTTGGTTTCGGTACCAAGTACATGCAGACGCGTAACTGCGTCATAATGAAGTCAGGGCTTGTTTCGTTCTTGCGATATCTACGGCTGTCAAGCACGAGCGCAACCACAAGGAAAGCGCGCAGCACTCCACTTCTTTTATGAGCCACGTCATCGTACTCAGCCTTATTGCAACACGATGTCAGCAAAGTTACGTCATGACGTCACGGTATTGTGATGAAGGCAAGTCCAGACTCTGCGGACCAACTTTAGTATCAAATTAATATATTGTCGCGAATCAGATGACTGCATCAGCAGAACAGCGAGTATGGACAAGATGTCGCGAATACGGCTTAGAACGCGTTCTGATCTCAATTTCTTTCTGAACGCTGACTACATCTTGAAGTGTCCGCAACTTCTTGCCTGCTAATGCCGTGATTTTAAGTGGGAAAAGCCTGCTGTGGAGCTTCTACAACTTCAAAAATGTGTGTTAGTCCAAAATAATGCCGGTCACCTATACGGGACTTGCATTCCCGTGTTTTAGGTCGGCGGCGCGGATTCGTGACCACCGTTTGGACGGATAGGTGTGGACAGGTTGGCCGATCACCTACGCGAGCCATGCGCTAGCCCGAACGTCTACCTTTCACAACGGTGGCGTGACACCATTGCTGCCTTTTGTGCAGGCAGGGCTGTTGGAAGCATGCAAAAGGTCTGTAGAACTTGAAAACGTGTACATTTACTATTGTTCCTGTGTTTAGAGTGCACTATAATGCTCAGTATATCAGCTACATGGCGAAAACGCGCGGCAAAGTGGTCGGGCGTTATTGCTCAAGCTGAGCGCGATAGTACCTGTATGCTTTATAAGTGCGGTAACTATCACACCTGCACCCCGAGCAGTCCGGTTCCACTTCCGACGTCCAGAATGACGGCGTCCTTCTTGACCTGCAGTTCCTGGTTGATGAAGTGAGCCATGATGCTCGGGGCCTTGTACTTCTGCAGTGTCATGTCCTGGGCCAAAGAAGAAAAAAAAAGATAGTCGTCCCACCGACACGAATAGCGCATACACCAAGGCCATTTTGTCCCTTGCTGCGACGTGCATACACATACTACAACTTCCGTACTCGTAGTGGTGACTAGATGGCTGTATTCGCACGGCAAAACAAGAGGCCACGGGTCGGATTTCCCGGGTCGCGGTGGCGGCCTGTTGATGAAGGCGGAACGTAATAGAGGGTCTAGAAAGTTCGGCACTTCGCTTCAGTGCAGAATAAGTATGTGTCAGAACTGATCCGGAGGAGTACCACACGAAGCTGTTTCAGCTGACACATTGCAATACCCTGCGCGAAACGAAACTAGAAGGGAAAACCACCGCTGTGCCGTGCCCCATCTCCCATTCTCTTTATTGCGACGGCAATTATACGGACGCAAGAGGTGCAATCCCACTGCGCCGCCACCATAGTGCTGTCACGATACCGATGCGCATGCGCGGCTCGCGCGTGAAGTCTCGAGAGACGTCCAGTGCATTCGGCTCCAAAAGTGACGAAGCCAAACGAACGCACCATCATGCTTCGCTCATCGGCTGTAATTGAAGTTGCATGAGGTATGTGTGCTCTGCGAATGACCTCTCACCTAACTTTTACGAGTGACACACAGTGAATATTCGATCGCGATCGAGCCCAATCGGGATAAAAATACTCGAACGCGATTGGCTGCTTTGCGCAAGCTCGGAGGCGCTATACCATTCGCTGTCTGACTCATCATCGGCATGGGCTCTGATGCCCCGTTGGTGATGAGCCAGACATAGGATGGTATCCCCTCTAAGCTTACGCAAAACAACCGATCGCGGTCGACAATTCTGATCCGCATCGGGCTCGATTGTTATCAAAAGTACATCATGCGAAGCTGGTATTAGACAATCATTGTATATATATATATATATATATATATATATATATATATATATATATATATATCGACGGTATTTTTTCGTGTTGAACTTGCTTTTGCGCTTACAGACACGGGGTGGTATTCTGTGCATTGACAAATACTTCCACGATGTCGAATTCGCCATTTGTTTTTCAACTGATTGGCCCAGAGGCCTGCTACGGCTTTTCCTATTGACTCAAAACACCACCGTTACAGAATTTGACAACGTGGCCGAATTTCACTGTGCCAAGAGATAACACCCACGGACACTGTCTGGTAGGTCACGTGGACTTTTGGTGGCTCACGTGTATCTTTCGACGCAAAAACAGCCTCACTATCAATCCTGCAATACTTTCTCATTACCTCCCATAGATGGCGCCACTGTGGCTCAGTGATTATGGCATTCTGCAGTCGTCATGGTTTCGACTCCCTGGCGCGCCGGTAGCATTCCGACGATGACGAAAAAAAAAAGGAAATACGCTCGTGCACCAGGCTTTGTTTGGGTGACCGCCAAAGAATTACAAGGGACCGCAATCAAATCGACTAACATTTTATCGCTTAAACGCAACGTTAAAACAACATACTGATGAATTGTGAAATTTGCTCTCTCTGCAAAGACGCGAGGACATAAGCCAACCGGTAAAGTGAGCAGTCACTGCATAAGGAAAATTGAAAATAATCAATATCTTGTGCGCTCAAATCGAAGTGCCGAGGTGACTTTCACCTTATCTGAGAAATTTGTCTATGGACATTACACTAGCCCCTCAAACCCGGTTCAAGTGGCAATGCCTGCCGCTTAGGAGGTGTTTGATATTTGTTCTTCTGTGGGCCTATATCTTTGTTTGTGTTAGCATGATAATTTGAACATGAACATTTATTTTAGCCATTTTGAAGCAGCCTAGCTGTTACAAGCTCAAAGCAAAACGCTTGAACTTTGTGAACTCCTTGGTACATTTACTCCAATCGACATTTATGCCTCCTACGCAAATGGCACCCACCAAACATAGACGGGCGACAACAGTCATCCCGCCCCTTATTTGTCCTAAACCACTCGTGCATTGGGAATGCCACCATCGCAACAGGTCACTGCAATATTGGCCTAATCTAAGGCGTCCAACGGCCCAACATTAGGCCTGAAATGGCTTATCTTGCAGTGCAACTTAGGTAATCATCTCAACTAAACCCGACGTAGGCTTGCGCTTGCCAAACCATACGACCTCGTATGTGCCTCTCTCTGTCCACCATAAAGTGCCACTTCGGTATATAACCCAGCCTGCAGACTATAGGTGGCGTTGTTTGGTTACGCACCTCCTCGTAATTGTTCGCCCAGCTGTTGTAGATGGCCCTGGTCTCATCGGCCGTCCGATCGTCGACGACGAAGTCGACGAGGTCCGACCGGTCCAGGGAACCCGTCGAGGCTTTCTTGGCCATGTCTCCCTGGAATGGGCGGCTGCAATGATACACGCGTGCAAATTTTCACGCGTGCGATTGGACCGTCGAAACGGTCTCGCGAGCTTTCAGCTCCCGTAAGCAGGACGAAGGAACCAACCACCTGGGGTCGAACAATGTTAGAAGTCTGGTAAAGGCCACACACTGCTTGCGTTGTAGCTGTAAAAAAGCTGAGCTAGTTGGTAAGGATTCATAATGCAAAGAATGGGTAAGGCGTGCCGACACGGACACAAGAGAAGTGGACAACACAATCGCGTCTCTTGTGTCTGTGTCTGCACGCCTTACCCCTTCTTTGCATTATGTAAATCCTTGTTTGACAAAACACAAGTGGCATTCAGAAACCCGGATCTAGTGACTAGGGAGATTATCGAGGCGTTCGAAATGATTAGAAGCAATAACTCTGTAATTTGCCCATCTGTTGTGCTGTAAAAAAAAAGAGGTAATCTTGTTCCTATCGCGGTAGCGACCTGTGGTGGATGATTATGTCGAAAAGTACTCTACGCTGCGACGGTGGCTTTTTCTTCCTTTTTGTACCATGGTATATGCGTATGTGTTAACCATGTGCAATAAAACTAAATTGTTAGTAGCAATGTGTGCTCGTTCCATTCTGTCGTCCTACGTGCTTTCTAGCGCTTAACCTCAAGTTATGCAGTACCAACTAACCTACCAGTCCGTTCTTTCGCCTGCTTAAAAGCAAGACTTCTACTACTACACCCAACACAAGAACCGCGTGTAACCAATTTGCAACTTATTTCCGTCGCGGCGTCTGCGGTCATCGGAACATTCATTTCTGCACTGAATTAACTAGCGGAAACGCTTCTGACGTGGTTTCCAGTAAAGTGCAGGTGATCGTTAAGGCACGAAAGTGATTTGAGAAGCCTTGACATGTAGAGCTTTGTAGAAACAGCTAGAAAAAAAGGGGGGATGGTCTTGCCGACCCGTCGTCTCGGAGTGTGTCCGTTTACAAACGTTCTAAATATGTCAGACTGGCCACTCAGAGAATTTTAGAAGTTGAAACAGCCACGCCATCGCACTGTTGTGAAATCCCCACGTCAAGCAAGACTGGGCGACTCGACGCCTGCAACGCGCCACACGTAAGGTCCAAGCAGTTACAGTTCCACGTAAATCTGCACCCTGCTCACATAACTTCGGCGATGCTCTCGGTTCAGAAAGCCAACGATCGGGAGAGGGCTGTGTGCGATTTGTTGTAATCACGGTTATCGAGATGATGGCCGTCCGCCTTGCCCTGTTACTGTGCAATTAACGACAACCGCGTCCACCTTTAACACCTATTGACAGCGCGTAGCGGGATGCTTGGCACATTTCGGGGATGGGACGCTCACTTACCGGACGCGTGGCCCCAACGAACGGGAACAGGCAGGCGCGAGCTGCTGATGTCGATGTCCATTCCTTTTCTACACGGGCCGCATACTCACGAGAGGGTTGGCCACACCAGCGATACTTGAAATGAGTATTTGTAAGCAACAAGATTTATGAACAAGCAAAATACTATACTTGTTTATGACAGCGTATATCTCACTTTAAAAAAAATAGTGATTGAAAGAGCATGGGATCAAATCTCAGCAAAGAGATTTCCGCAGGAACGTAACCGGTTTGACGCGTCTATAAGCTAACAAAGTGCTTTGTAAATTGCCCTGTGGCAGCGGCCAGACTGTACGGCTCCAAATGACAGTAGCTTTAAAGCAATCATCGAGAACGCGAAATGTATATAGTTGTCTAGAGCAAGAAATGTCGAAGGAGTTCGATAACATTTTGAGCGAGGAGGTGAAACGGCGGCAAAAAAGAAAGAAAGAACTGAATGATTAATGGTTTCATCTTCATTACACTAGAACAAAGTGTACAGGTAAGGAGTACAGATCGATAATGATAAAAATTTATAGACGGGGCTCTACATCGAAAGCTGGTCAATGTAACTTCGGAGCAGGGCCCAATCTTCTTCCTCTTTCTTGGGAGTGGGATTACCTTACCAAAGGCATCATTTTCTTAACGTTTCCGCAGTATAATCATTCCATCAACATTTCAGCAAGTTCATCATTCTTTATGAAACTATAAAACTCAGATGCCTAAAAGACAACTATAAAGTTTTGTTCAGAATCTCTGAGTTACCTTTTAGCTAAAGGAGTTGCTTTTTTTTTATTATAATTAATATTTAAAGTTTGTTTAATGTTTACGCAAGGCTGCTTTTTAATGCGAATTATTTCGTTTGATTTATTACCGCATTGCTTCGTAATTTCAATTTATATTATTGTTATAATAACCACCCACCTTCGGTCTATCCCTCAAAGTATGTTTCTGCCACTGTTGAAGAAATCGTTATCAGTATCATCATCATCACCATCATAATGCCTACGCTAAGCTCACACCCGCGCTTTAGTTTAACGTAACCTGCCGTCTTACTGCTGTATTCCCGAACCTGTAGCATATGTCTCAACGTGTTATCGTTTCATCCATTTGTTGGTATTTTCCTGTAAAGAATCTACACGGAATTAGTGTTACTGAAGACGCAAATAGTTGTAGTTGTTGTCCTCGTCGTCGTCGTCGCCGTCGTCGTCGTCGTCGTTGTTGTTGTTGTTGTTGTTGTTGTTGTGCTGAATATTCATGGCGCATACTAGGAGTGAGGGAGTGGCCAAAAATCGGCCGGTTAAGTGAGTAGGACCGAAAACTGGGCTAGTTGGGATTAGCTCATGGCTAATACTAACCGAGCACAGAAAACGAAGGGGCTCGTTTCAACTCCTTTCCCGTTAGCTTGTATATCCTTATTCGCGGTAACTGACCCAACCGCGATCTTTCTTCGTTATCTTTCGTTGCCTTAAAAGGGCATGCGCAGCAAGAAATATAAGTAAGAAGTAAAACTCGTTTCCTCAAACCGATCTCCAGCTGATAGTCAGCGCATGTGTTGCGTGTACTATTACCGCGGTTTCGTCGCTGACATTTCTCGGGCATGGTAGTCGGCGATGGTGTTGCCTGCTACCTCCGGAAGAGCTACCGCACCCGGTTACCAGCTTTCGGGACATTACCCGGATGTACCGAGAGGAAAGGTGCAGACGGCCAGAACCGCATCCCAAATTCACCAGGCAACAACAGACGATCCTGCGTCGAGCGCAGGTGGGATTGCTTGCGCGCCCCGTACTGATGAACCGCATGTACCCCGCGGAATACGATATTCTCTGTCCTTTTTGCGGAAGAGAAAAGGGCACCCAGCCGCATGTCTTGGCAGAGTGCAGAGGACTCAAGACCCCCCTTTTCCTCCCCTTCCCACCAACACCCCCAATCCCCAACCCCTTGAGCGATGGGAGACCTTGTTATCCAGCCCCGCCCTACCGATTCAGCTCGCGCTGACGGACAGGGGCCAGGAGCTGCTGGAGACATATGGGTCCCGTAACTAGGGAACCACCCCGTCTGGTGCCTGCGTGCACCACCGATTTATTTCGGGCCCAGTAAATGTTGCTTCATCGTCATCACCATCGTCGCTCACGTCGTTGAGACCGATCTAAATAAGGGTGATCGGCAGCAAGTACCTTCGCGGCTTTGATGAAACACCTCGATTTCACGCCACAAACGAGAAACGTGAACGTAACACCAAGGGATAAAGCCGCCGTGAACCTGGATGTCGTGGCCATCTTTGCTTATTTGGACATTGTTGACGGCACAAGTAATGGATTCTGGAGTAGCCAATACGACATCATAGTCTTGTGATATAAACATTTAACGCGGTAATGACGTTCTCGCGGAGCCAGGACACATTAAAGGCGTGCCTGGCTAGCATCGTTCCGTCTGTCACAATGACTAATTCTCTATTAAAGCATTAAAGCATAGCTCTTTTTCTTTCTTTATTATATACAAAAACATTTTTATTCAATCGCGAGGACTTGTGCTCGGATGTACAATTATATGAAACTAAAGTTAATAACAGGCAAGGTTTGCGCTAGTGGTCCGTTCTTGTTTGTCAGCGCTAGCTTATGCACGTCGGGTGAGTAAACTTCACTGAAAGATGTAATACCCATTAGTGAAAACATATTATGGCTATTTAATTTTGAGATGCTTTCGTCTGTACAGCCGGGACCGTGTTTAGGCCAAGCTACGTTCGCGGCAAAGCGTCAGACACTCGCACCTCGGTATTTCCAAGGCGGCACAACGCCCGTTAGGAAACTCGCATAGAAGGTGGCGCCCGATTTCCCCCTAGGTGATATGGTGAGAAACTCTGGGGCTATTGTGCAGTATTTGCAGAGTGCGAGACGAGACTTCATAGAAAGCACTGCGTTACGTAGTTACTGTGTATACGCACCCATTCTTCTTGTACTCATTATCATATTTTAGCCCCCTTTTTTTCCTCCTCCCTTGCGCTCCGTTTTCTGTGCAGCGTACCAAGCTAGAACGTACCGCACATCAGGCCGATCTTTGTGCGTCTTTCCGATGATCAATTCTCCTCGTTCATTCGTGCGGAGCAAAATCGAAAAGAAGGACGCCAACCACATTTTTCTACACGTCACTCGTTTTATTGACATCTCGACTTTTTTTTTTTTACGCGTTATCAAGTAATGAAATGCACCACCGTCGTTATACCCTTTTGAAACATCAGAGCACGTGTCTAGAACAAACAAATGACAGAGGAAAAAAACTGTAGAGTGGACAAGAGTCGCGCGTTTCGACATGTAGCTTCGTCAACCACGCGACAGCGTTGTTTTCTGTAATGAAAGTGTTCAATTATATTTGGCGGGACCCTTTTTCACGCTATGGAAATAAATTAGCAGTCGTCGTCTTAATCTGTGTTTCCCTTGTATAGTTCTTTTATCGTTTGTTATAAAGCAATCTTCTGTGTACCTCTAGCGCTGCTGAAATATACGTTTCTTTTTTTACACATCTTGCTTTTCTGATTACTGAGCGCCATATACTTATGATGTTCGACAAATCAAACATCTTGATTGACCACACACTGCAAGCAAACCATTTTGTCCAACTAATGACTTATTCCCCACAACTTCCTTGGTCTGTTTACTGTTAGGATTACTGGTTCCAACAAGACGCACAAGAAAAAAAAAGGACAGAGGAGATAACGCTTCTAACGGTTTTAACGGCACACGAAAGTCTTCAAGCGCTTCACAAATGTCGGCCTCTTTCTGGGCTCTACAGTGGATCACGTGCGGCACCTTACACCACTTCCCATTTGCGTCGACCTCACACAACAGAACGCCAGTCGCATTTCGTGTTTAACGCGGAATGCCAGGGCGTCTGCGGAAGAAAAGCATAATAACTTTATTGAAAGGTCTGGCGAGTTATTCGGGGACTGGGCGAATGTCCTCGCCTAGTCGTCGGCCAGGAGCAGAAAGAATATTTTTTTTGTTAGTTATTGTGAATTGCACGTTCACTGCACTGAATTATCCCATTGTCAGTATTCGCTTCTCTTGCTTTCTCTTTGCTTTGTTTTGCTTCATAGAAACGCCCACCTAGAGTGCGTTTTCGTGCTCTTCATTTTTAAGAACCTAAAACATTGTTAATCTCGGCGGTGATGTTGAAATTCCCTGTTCGACGTTCGTTATTGCTGTGCGCGGCATCGTAGCCTTAGGAAGGAAAACTTAGGCGTAATTCAAAGCAGCACGTGGCTATGTATATGCAACATAAGCGGACAGCTAAAATCTAGAGATTGTCTACAGTGAAATTAACGCGGTACATCTTAAATTAGACTCATGCATGCGATCCTCTTTAGTTGCAGTAATATTGGCTATCTTATTTGCATCGTACAATTCAATGTCCAGGCGTTCTCTTACTTAACCTTAAAATGCCATTGAGACGCACACATCATTCTTTACTTAAAGCGGTTTGAACTAAAAGCCTGTAAAGGAACACAATGGTGACAGTACTAGAAGGAAGTTGTTGTTTGTGGCCAACCCAAGGCGTATACTTGAACGAAAGTAGTTCATACGAACAAGCTTGAGGCTGAACGGTATACCGCTTTGTAAAAAAAGAAATTTCAACAAATAGACGCAAACAAGCAAACAAACAACAATATATGACAGCAGCGGTCCAAATGATACTATTCGCACAAGCGTAAATGAACAGCACGACAGTGACAGCAATTTTTTTTGCCGGAAATTGCATGCTCAGAAGTAAAGCGCGTGATCGCCGACTTCCGGTTCGGGAGCCACGTTGTGTCGCTCTTTTAATCGTGTAGCGCGGTCTACATAAATGGCGTCACAGCGGACATATGCAGAGAGACGGTACGTGGCACCAACACAGCAGGTCCAATTGAGAATCGCGAACAAACATTTAGTTATTAGGCTTTGTGAGCTTATGCCTCGGCCGAAATTTAAAGGGAGGTTGGCTGAAACAGAAAAGTAATAAATAAACTGAACCTATTTGCAACGTACGTGTCTGGAAGCGATTTTCCGAACGTATAAAGTGCATGTTCAAGTCAAGTGTATATGACAATTAAAGTCAACGTGTAAGTTAATGCACTGACCCGACGCCTATCACCGACATCTTGAGCCGATAAGATAATTCACATGCCCTAACGCTGTGGACCCTTGCGCGGCAGCTGCTTTTGCATACCTTTGCAGTCACGTGGTGTGACGTGCTGACGCGACCAAACTAGGGTAAACATCAAGGAAACAGAGGCGCGACTAATCTCAATACCAAACGGGATGTTCTGAAAATTTTCTGCAGTCGTGACGCAAAAGAAAGCAAGAATTGATGACGTCACGCGTATTCACGCGCACTTGTTCGAACCGGAAGCCAAGCGACACGTGGTAACATTCGCCGCACCACCTTCCGGTGACAAAGTGAAGGTCGCAGTGATCCGCGTTTGTCACGGGGCCACCTGCAATACTCGTCGCGTGGTACATTTTGTGCATACTCCCCAACGGGCGCCCGCTCCGCGTTCAAAATTGAGCAATGTAGCACATGTTCCTACACTTGTACACAACAAACTACTACACACAGCGACCACGCCATGAAAGGAATCGAGCCACAGAACGTACGGACAAGACGCGTGAACCTATGATCTGTTTTTGTTTTTTTCCGGTTTGTGTGGGTGTGTGTGTGGTTTTTTTTTTTTCTCACATAAACGAACATTCTCACTCTTGAGAAATTCCGAACACACGACAAACGAACGAAACGCTTTCTAAGCGTACACGTGTATACGCTTCCCAAGAAACGCGAACAATCGGCAATCAGACGCTCATCAGAACGAACACCACACACAGCTGCGAGCGAGAGAACTGCAGAACACCGTGAAAGTGGAAAGGTTACATCGAAGTTATCGTGGGTCGAGGGGGTGGGGGGAAGGGTCTATAGTACAAGAGTTCCCCAAGCATTCAAAATCTACAAAACTCCGCAGTCATGACATGTGATGGAATGTTAAAGCGCACCATGACTCTGACAAATACACAGAAAGAAAATTCAAAAATTAAAGCACAGTCAGTCCGTGTTGGGTGTCAATAGCCGGTCTTGTACCGCAGCCTTTACGCTTCGCCGTCACGTGACGTCTCAAAGTACGCCGCTGCTGCTTATCCAAACCGGTGTCCGCGTCTGCCTCTAGGCTTTCCGAAACCCTCGTGTATTCTGACAACCATGTATTCTACCCACTCAAGCGCAAGACACCACTAAGAGGTGTTCTTATAAGTTAAAACGCAGTTGATATGCCGCGATTAACTTTTCTCAGAGAAACGTGTGCCATCGGTAGAAACGCTTTAAGTGCTTATCCTTCAAACTGCGAGCGATGATGTGAAGCGAATCATAAGACGCAGGTTTGTGCATCTGAAACCAGGAAGAGTAGAAATAAACCCTCCATAGTTGCTTGGAGCATTATAACGAATGTGTGTATTGTACTTGTGATCTGCAGCCTCGGTTTCTCTAGATTCACGATATCATCATATCACTGCACCTTCCAGGTATATGGGTGCCCTTAAATGTTTCTTTTTATATATAAAATGGTATCATTATGATAGTATCATTATGATGCCTTGATTAGTTACACCTCACCAAAAAACAAACCACAATGATGAGACTTGGTATCTCATTTTAACCTCCCAGTTGAGAATGAGGTGCCTATCACGCTGCTTCCTTCCAAAGTATTGTCAATAAAGCGCGAGACTTCTGATCAGACTAAAGACAAATCACCTCAAAATATCAGACTCTTATCAAATAAGGCGCCCCTTCTTCATGTAAGCCCAATCTTCGAATTCTTTTAACAATCAAATTCAATTTTGAATATAAAGAAACCACGGTGAAATGAACTTCAAGGCTGCCCAACTAAATCAAGTCAACCGCGGCTCACCCTAAAAACCGAACCAAAATCGTCATCGCTATAGGGCGGCAAGCAAGTTGCATTAAAAAAGTGTAGTGTGGAAAAATATGCCGCTCAATGATGACACATTCTAAAAACATTAACAACGTGATCTAAAAAAAAGACAGCATTCTCAGCAATGTGACAGCAGTCAACAAAGCCTGCATTAAGTAGCTGGCCCGAGTTAGCCACGCAAACAAACAAAAAGAAAACTAACCTGTGATCTATCTACACGTGATACACTATGTGAAAGCATGAACAATCAGAAAGGAAAGAGCAAAGATAACAAAGCACTCTCTTTCCAGTCATAATGTTTGACAGGGTAAAATACCAATGGAAATTCGTTGTGTTGTTGATAAGTACGGCTGTCTGCACCGAAAAGTGGCAGTATTAGTAATGCGAACGAAAGAAAATTATGCACGTGGAAGACAGCCAGTGGCAAAGTTATGGAAGATTCTCCAGTGAGCGAGCAGCCTGTAGTGGCTCAGTTTTAGACTAACATTCCAGTTCTTGCCACAAATCTTCGTTTCAAGAGCACAAGGTGTTTAAACCTGAAAGACGAGAATGGCCTGGCCTCACGACTCACGAGAGGGCAACGTTGAACAACAAACATAAATAAATCAGCGTGCAAAACTGTTCCATGTCAATTTTCTAATTAAAAAAAAAAGAAGTTGTACAGCCCGCTTGCAATAACCCACGCAAACACAGAGAATGAGCTCGCCATTTTCCTGACGTGACGGCCAATTTTGGGACCATCATAATGCGCGCACAGAATTCGAGAAGCTACTTGCGATGCTGCGGCAGCATTCGTTCACATGCACTGCAATCCTCACATTACAATCGAATAGTCGTAAGTCATGGTTACTATGCTTACAGGCGCAACGTGCAATATTAAAGAAGTGGGTAGCGCCGACTTAATGCAGCCTTCTGGAGCCACTTAAGTCGTGTTGATAACAGGACGTCCAGATGGTCTTCTGGAACACTTTGAGTTGTGTTGACAAAAAAAAAAAAAAACGCCCAATGTCCCTGCTGTTCGCGCGACCCGTTTGTGCGTTATCTCAAAACCCAAAATGAAGACTAAGTATTAGCTGACGGTGCTGCGCAAAACAATCACTCATGATTAAAAAATATTTGCACTGATACAACGTTGGCACTCAGGTGGATGCCAACATTTTGTCCCATGAGGCTTCTAGCTTCACTTTGCGCGTGTCTTCAGAGTTCATTTCATTACTAATACATTAGCTGACGTTCTGTACGCTTTCTACAGACTTCAGTTAGGACGTTATGTAGATATTTGCATTGAAATTAAGCGTAAACTTGAACAGGTCCAAATAGAGTATCAAAAGCCATGGTTTTTCCTATTCTTCTTCCCGAGGAGCGCAATGAACTGAACCACTGCAAACTACACGCTTTCCGGCAAAAAGTGTACACTGTCGACGCATCTCGAGTTTCAATGAGCCGCAATCTGTGAAAGTACGCAAAAAGAAATATGAGCGATTCCCTAAACTAAGCTCTTTTCCCATGTGACAAAAAAAACAAAGAAGTTAATTGCCTCTCCTGAGCGCAGAGGATGGATAAGTTTGTGAGCTTTATCTGACGTGTTATCACAGAGTTAAAAAAGTTAATCGGCAAATATGGCTGAAGCGACTCTGAATCTTCTGTAGAAAGACCAGCGAAAAATGGAAGTATTCACCGTACACTGCACGTTCTGGGCCTTTAACGACGCTAGCATGGAGAACAGGCCACAGCGTATACAGAATGAAGCTATTCGAAGGGGTCAGAGCAGTCTATAAGGGTGAAAGGGTAACGGCCGTAATTAGAAACAAAGGAAATGACATGTCGAGGTTGTACGTTGGACCTCGTCCTGATTCAGGTTTGTTATGGCGGTAGCTATCGAAGACGTGCGTTCTTTTTTTTTTTTCAGACGGGCGTTACGGATCTCATGTAGGCATACGATTGATGGGAAGTCGTTGACGCGGGCTTACCAACGAAGAATTAAGGATACGTAATGCGGTTGCGGACAAGACCAGACGGCATCTTACGACTTGCCTTAATGTTCACGAAGCACACTTTCCTTATTTCTTAATAGGGAAGGAGGGCGAGGGCTCAATAGCTTACGAACAGCGATGTGAAAGTCATTCTCAAGTGTGAACAGTTATCACTGCAATCACGTGATTAGTTGCATGACCGTAACTCCGTGTTTGGTGGTGCGGTGGCTTTGAAAACGCACAAGATAAGCAGGGGATTCTTCTCGAAGGGGACGAAGTACGATAGCACGACAACGTAGCATATCAGGCGATCCCAATCTTAGCAGGGTTTGAGGTACTGGCGCGTGTTATCGGATTCCGGGTGGTCAAAATTAACCCGAAGCGTTCCAATGCCGTGTTTCTCGTACCGTGTACGTGTTGATGTGCGCGGTAAACTCAGTCTGTCAATCAATGAGAACGATTTTCCCAGTTTTCGTCCTGCCCAGGATTGACCTCGACTACGCACTGCTATTATTTTTGGCGCACTCATAGCGGCGTCTTCACGTATTGTTTCAACGAGATAGAAGATTGGCACATGGGACTCGCGGTGGGAGCGACAAAATTGCTGTAAGCAACACTGCAACTAACGATAAGCTAATAGCAAAAAAGTACCGAGCGCAATTTTCCCTACCGGCACTTTAAGTTAATAAGAAGATGGACAGTTGAGACTCGGGATTATAATTACTTTTCGATTGATTTCCCCAGAGTGGCTGAAATCAATACGGCACACCGGCGTCTCACGTAGCCCCAGCATTGATTTGAGTACATCAGACTTCTGAACATGAGGTCGCGGGATCGAATCCTGGCGACAGCGGCCGCATTTCGATGGGGGCGAAATGCGAAATCACCCGTGTACTTAGATTTAGCTGCACGTTAAAGAATCCCAGGTGGTCGAAATTACCGCAGTCCTCCACTACGGCGCGCCTCATAATCAGAAAGTGGTTTTGGCACGTAAAACCCCATAATTTAATTTAATTAATTTACATCATGCTTAAATTAGCGTCAGAACATCGAAGCTTAAGCAGTATTTGGCTTGGTCAGTCTTTTGAAGAAATAGACACCGTGCAAACGCCGAGTGACGACGGAGAAATAGTCTAGACATGTGCCGCGAGCGAGCATGTTGAGTTAACCACGGCAAGAGCTGTCCACGCCCCTGATCAGCTTTCCACCTCCCCCACCCCGGCTTCTCTTTCCCGAACCTTTGGCAATCGCCAATTTTCACACGTCACCACAAATGTTAACTTCGGACTTCAATGGCAGTAAAGTTTAACAAGAAACTGAAAATGCCCACGGGGGCCGATCTAGTGACACCTCACTAAACTTGTTATAGCTTTTATAAGTAAGTGCCCATCCTGATATTTTTGAATTTCCCCTAGTACTGGCGTTTTCTGAAGCCGCCACAAGGAGGTTTACAGTAAGAACAACAACAAAAGAAAAGTTGTCCCCTTCGATTAGAATCTTTCTGCCTCTCCTTGGCCTTTTGCTTTCATTGCCTTTGTTTCTTTCAGCGGAATCCAAAAGGACACAAAGAACGGAGACCTTCTCAACGCCAGCAAACAGAGCAAACTCATACACTCATCTTCGTTTTCATTCTGCGAATAGACTATCGTTCAAGGAACAGACAAGGCGGGAAATAACAAGCAGGAAACATAACGACGCGCCTACAGACATGACACGAACGGGTAAAAGTCAGAGTTGCTGCTGTACAGTGGATAGACGATCGGAGAGAAGAGGGACAAAAAGCGTACGGCACAACGTCTAAGCTCCCGACTGTAGTCTCAGTTTGACGACCGGCCACGTGATCTCAGACGCACACCGCGACCAACACGCCGGCGCGCTGAGTGGTTCGCGTGGAAACGAAACTTGTGACGTGTGTGTTGTGACGTATGTGCGAGTGTTTTGATTCTTTTTTTTTTCCTCTCAGTAGCTCTACTGAATTGTCTGTGTGTTCAGAAAGCGTAGCTACGCGCGGGGTAAGAAACACTAAACACGGACTACCGACACATTCACGCCGCCACTTAGAAAGCGAAGTTCAGCAGGTCATTGAAGATGAGAGGTGAGAAGTTGTAGACAAAGCACGTCGTCGGGACCACTAGAGCTTGTGGACAACAGTTGATTCTTTGTTACCCGCAGGGTTGTCAGTGAGAACGGTGATTGTTCCCTCATGTTATCTTGAAATGATAACATGAGGGAAGATCGCAAGCTAGGTTTGGCGTTCAACGTGTGGAAGTGCCCCATGCGTTCCCGTTGATGTTGGAGTTATTGGCATAACCGAAGAAGCCCTGCAACACGTCAGCGGCACACGTACGGTAACGGCAATAGCTATTGAACTAATTACTGCTTGAATAAATTTTATCACTAATTATTTTTTTTAGTATGAAAAACCCTTGTGAGCTAAGGAAGTGGGCTGAATCTTTCCGTTCGTTCGCAAGGATTTCGACAAGATAGAAAAAAAATTTACAGTGGCACAAGCAATAGAAACTTGCTTTGTAACATAATTATGTCAACATAATTGGGTTTAAAGATGTTTGCTGTAGAGGAATTATTATTCGGTTCTGGGACTAGCAAAAATTTATTTTCCACTTGCGTGTGTATACTTTTTTTTTGTTACAATGGTCGATCAATTCGTCGATTTCGCGGAAATCAAGGCGTCCACACCTGCGATGTACAAAGCCGACCGAAAACTGTGTTGTAACGAAGTTACAAAAGTGTACGAGCTGCGAAGGTGCACGGTGCGAGTTCGAGCTGTCCCGACCGAGTGGACACGACATCGAAATTTTGGGTCTGTCGTATTGCTCGAATATTATAACAGTTGCACGAGCCTATCCGAGCATGACTGAGGAGAAAGTTTAAATGGCGAGAAGGGTGCTACAAAGGCGGGGGCAGTCGACTTACGCTAGGAAGCATTTGCGACATGTTACTGAATGAAACTGCAGGACACGCTGTGCACAATTTTACTACACCAGGTGATAGAGAAACCGCCCCGGAAAGCTGTTGGTCCCGGGCTCGAGTACTTGACCAGGACAAATTTTTCTTCCAGCTACAAGCTCTTTTTTTTTTCTCAGTGATTACCGTAACGGGTTTACTTTCCAGCTTCGTGCTACATTCGGGTGAATGATAATCTTATTTTTAAAGTTTGCTAAGTAGTCAGATTCCCTATTCAGTTCTTTCATCGGAGGCCGAGTTTACTGAGCTCGAGCAAAAAAAAAAAGTCTGATATCAGAGTAAATAAAGTTCTACGTGTTACTTATACTTTGTGTGTGACCCTCGTCTACTGCGCATGTGCTTCGACTTTGAAGCCTCCAGCTCAGTTGGTCTGGACGAGGTGCTCCATCAGATGAAAGTGTTTGAATGTGGCCTCGAGTAGGTTTAAAGGTCCCAAGAGACATTGTTCTGAAGTGGACATGAACGTGAAAACGCGAACACGCTGTCGGAAAGGTAGCACACGTAAGCTAATCACTCACGCTCGCATTCACAACCTCTCGCATGTTTCTATGCTTGTATAAACAGGCATTCCCCTCTCATTTTGGAAAACAGCACTAGCTAACTTGTTGCTAGGTTTCAACCCCCGTGGTTCTTTCTTTCTTGCTTTATAGTGATCAAACGCCGAATCTCTACAACCCTACAAAGATGCACTTGCACATCGGCCTGGAGAATAGCACAAACAGGTTGTTAAAGGATACGGGAAAGCAAATGAATCTGGTTAGCAATCCTTGAAGAAGCTGGCACGGTCAACTATAGGAACGAACTGCATTTTCTCGGCTTCCTGAGGCAATATAAAGCATCCGAACGAAATGAAAGATTTCATTACGGACATTGAACGTTCTCGCTCGGGCTTATTAAATGAACGTTTGTCTACATACAGTTTCTATTGAGATCTAGGGAATACGGGGACGTGATGGCGCCTTAGTGCTGACCTATTAAAACATTTCGCCATTTCTTCTGCGGGCATGCCCTTGCGCATGCGCAGATGCTGGTCCCACGCAGGCCCATATCGGTGTAGGGGATCACGCGTCGCGTTCTGTTGGGACGTTTTAGTTGCAGCTTTCAAGCCAGTGGCTAACGCCGCATTCTAGTTGTCGCAATAATATGTTCTTTACGCGCCTAGTTTCCCACATTTGCCAACACCCAACCGCAATTTTTCCGCAGTAAGCACCTAATATCTAGGTAACCGGGTCAGACTTGAGACTTTAGAGCAATTAAGTGACGAGAAGTGGCGTTCAATTACCGACACAGCGATTTCGTCAAGTTTAGATTGGCGACACGGGAAAACGGTAAGAAAAACAGAGACTTGGAATGGAGAAAGTCGAACGTCCACAGATACTTGAAATGCAAATTTTCAACGACGTGAGACAATGCTAATTGAAGCAGTTAAGTCTCGAATGAGTAATTCAAGGCCAGTTGAAGCCATACAGAAGCTGTCTGAGAATCGGCGCAGAGCCGAATAACAGTGTTCCGCTAACGTCAAAAAGAGAATGAAACCTGCAAAGAAGGTGAAGAGAGAGAGAGAGCGAAACAACTTTTTCAATTTATCTTTTTATCGATGTAGAACAGACCATGCTGCAATGCCGCTAACCGTCACATTTTCCTTCTTTGTATTCTTATCTTATTCCTATGTTATTATTTCTTTACATTCTTATTTTACTTAGCAGGAAAGACGCTGGACAGCTTGGTTATAGCACAGCACTCTTCCTATTCATTTCTCTCTGTCTTGCCTGATAATGTTCTTTTTTTGTTTTCTTTCTGTTTGCTGGCATATCCTTACGACATACTATGTAGCAACTCGCTTGACAAACAACTATTATTAACAGCAGTAGAGCAAGGAACGTCTATGAAGCTAACACTTCGGCAAAAGGACTCGTCGAATCGTTTACTCCAGCGACATAAATCTTTGTTCGAACACTGTTAATCACTTCAAGCCTCCATCTTCCTGTGAATCTCTCTTGTTTTGGAGTTGTACTTGTATGCCACATTAACGTTTTGTTGCAGGACTTTCATGCTAGCACAGCCCGCAGGTCATTTCGCAATTTACTTTATTAGGCCTGTACGCTTACTATAAACTGCGTGTATTTTGCTTATCCAATGCTTCACGTAAGTGCGCGCTTTTCTATAGAATGCTGTAACAATTTGGGCACAAGAAATACGTAAAACAAAAGCAAAATCGTAATGCAATACTTCATTTACAAATTCCCGGGCCATCAAATAAGTCCCCCCACATCACCCCCTTTCACATTACAAAACAATGTCGATTTACATCCCTGGAAATACAATTACAGCCCGTGTCTCGGAAATGCTTGCTGTACCATTATGTCCCAAATATTTTTTGATCGTCGCAGAAAGTTTGCGCACGAACTGTAGTATAACCTAACCTAAAATGCAGACTTACAAACAGGCATAGACTCGATGCTCTTTTGTGTCGAGCATAGCGCCAACCTATTCACTGGTGATAGCGCTTTTAACATTTCTGTGAAGCGCTGGTCTTAACCACATGTTTTAATTCGGTACGGTGTCTTATGAGCCATATGTGTATAATTTAATTTGCAATCATATTCGTATGGAGTAGCACATGCTAACCATGTTCACCACCCAAAACCCTTTGCAGTTTTCATTAAAGAAATTATCTCTCTCTCTCTCTCTCTCTACTGACGGCAACTATGAGCTTCAATAATGTTCCTTGATGACTCTACGACAAGAGGTTGGTTTTCACAAACACTTCTTCCCGCCAGTATGTTTGAGCCGATGCCGTGAGTCCATAACTTAAAAAGTGTTCACCGAACATTTCAATCAAAGGGCAGTGCTACCATTCATGGATGGCTTGATGGAGCTTTACAGCAGTGCGGTGCAGTTCCCATTCCTGCTTTTGTAATAGTGGTTGCATGCACGTGCAGACATATTATATGGGAGGGTAGGTATGCATGGAGAAGCAGGGCTACTAGGCTCTCTTTTGCACCCAAAGTAGTGGGCAGCAGCTAATTCGCCAGCAGAGAAGCCGGTGACTTGGTTGCTACAAGGTGTTTTCAAAGATCTGGGAAAAGTGCAGTATTTCAGCAAGTAAAGATTAACCACTTCGGTCCAAAAGACAAGAAACAAGACAGGAAGAAGCAGTATGTGCAAAGCATGCAGAGATTGCAGTTCAAATGATGTGAGCAAAGGGGCCATAACTGCAGCGCAGAGATATCAGTTTGAGGAACTTGTTTTACAGCTACCAAATTTAAAGAAGCACCAACATAGAAAAAGCAAATAAGACTAGAATAACAGTATGTTATTTTGCCCTCTATTTGAAAATCCTTGGCTGAGGAAGGCCATTTATTATTAAAAAATAATTAAGAAGTCCAAATTATCTTTTTTGAATTTCACGCTCCAAGGAAGGCATCGACAATGCCAGTGCTATCTCTTAGATTCCATGATACTATCACATATTTGGGACCCCTGCCTGCCGAACGAGTCACCCAGAAATATCAGACTGACTCTTTCGCCTACTTTGGAACACACTGCATTCTTTTTTTATATATGCAGCTAACTGCTTCCAAACAAAGACTGTTAAAGCCTATGATACACAGGGTGACAGTGTAAGAAGTTTAAAGTATCCATCACAAGTTTTTGGATCCTTCCTACAATAGCAAGGCTTTGCTGAGCGAGCTTGTGACTTATTTGTTATTTCCGACATGCAATCTGCACATATAGCCTAAATTAGATTTACTCCTTAACATCACTTTAAAGCAACTTCACTACTTGTATATTAAAGAAAGACTGATGAATATAAGGTCACTGACCAAATATAGTATTTGATGTTCCAAAACCTATAACAGTTACTTTTTCACAATGCAGTGGACAGTATTGTAATCACTTGTAAGCACATACAAAGCACACAATATAGTCAGTGGAGTTAAATTTCGGGCATGGTACCATCCTTCTAGATGAGAGGAAAAGGTGTTGCCTATAATAGTAATGATTTAAAAGTAAGTGTCATCATAATTTTTCCTTTGTGATAATTGATGTGTTGTACCATTTGACAATGTGAGTGCACTAGCATATGTGAGCCAAGTCGAATAATAACTGTTGATTTTGTCAGTGACCTCATATTTTTCACTTTTCTAATATGCGCCTGACTAGACAAGCTTTCATCAAACCCTTAATTTGAACACTTAATTTCACGTCAAGTTTGTACGTAATTCTCACCCATGCACCAACCACACATGGCTCTGCTTTGGCCTTAATGACCCATGTTCCAAACAAAAAAAATGGAGATAAGTGAAACAGCAACAAAAATGAAGCCAAACAAATAGCAGTGGATGGTAGATCTCAACGTAATCTTTCCATGCATCAACAGAAAAGATTCAAGAAGCAGCAACTGCAATAAGAAACCTAGTGCAGCCTTCAACCATGATGGTGTGCTACACAGATTTATGCATCTAGTAAGCTGGAAGCTCCTTATGATTAAAGGTGCCGAAAACGTTAGGCACTGTTTTGTTTGAGAGAGTTCAAAATCCCATGATTAATCCTCAGTTTTCAGGTATACGGTAGTGGGAGGGGGCTCCATTCCAGGGTAATTTAGCCACCTGAGGTTCTTTGACACACACTACATCTAAGCGCACAACAAATTCTGCATCCCAGACGTCGTAACAATGTGGTCGTTACAGATGAGAATGTGGCTTCTGGCCTTGTACCCAGCAGTGTTAGTTGTGTACAATGGTGTCCGTTGCTTTTGACAAGAAAGGTTGCGTTTTGCAAGTGCAGCGTATAAAGAATGCAGGCCATTTTGAAGAAGTAATAGTGCTTACTACCAGATCAAGAGCCTTTGTTTAAGATTTTTACAAAATTATCTTTCAAAGAGTTTCAGTGTCCAGACTCAGAACCTGCCACTATTTCTTGCAAGTGTTCGTTTTCTTTCTTGTTACTCTCAGCGCCACTGCACAAGCAAAGGCGCAAATTTATTCTTTATTGCCAACATATTTTACATGTATATTTTTGTAACGCCCCACATTGTTTCTAAATTAGTAATAAATTTACTACGTGAATGCTCGGAGCACCAAAATGGTTGTAACAGGAATGTTGCCTCATTAAATGGCTCCTCTAGAGCACAGCTCTAGACGTGGTCGTCGGCACAACGCAGCAAGGCGACATGCAGACAAACTTATGTGAAAAAGGTGAACCCAGCAATTTAATTCTTGCCTAAGAAAATGTAGCAAAAGTTAAATTTAGTTTGCAGCTAGTTTGTGTGAAGCAGGACAAGTTTTTTGTAATAACATCGTGTTTGGGAAAACTTTCTAATGTCATGTTTGGCAAATGTACCTGAAACATTTATATGCATACTATTTAGCTTATGCCATGTTTGGGCAGAATGCTAGCGAGCCCCAAATCCAACAGTATCTACTATATGTCTACACATTTATTGCAAATATTGTTGTGAGGTCTGCCTTCGCCGCAATAAAATTTTGCCTTAAAAAAAAGGAACGTCTTCATGGCAGCAAATCTGTTTTTTTTTTCCCAAGAAATGACTGCTGAAGCCAACAGCTGCTCAAGGCGAAGTTGCGTCTCCACCACGTACTAAAGCGTATTAAATTTTCGATGCAGACTCTGCATGCAAAAGTACTGTAGCTCTTCGATGCAGGCCTCTTGAAGAGACAATCGCAGCTCAGTATTTCCAGCATCTCAGCATTTACTGTACGAGCATATGGCCAAAACGGCTGTCTGGAGCAACATTGCTAGAACACAAATAGAAAGACTTGATTGCCACGCTTTGTTCTAAGCCCCGCTAGGCGACAGGCAAAAAAGCTTTACAAGCCTGCCACTTGTGCAGGCTCTGTGAAATATGCTAATTGGCAAGAAGGGAGACAAAACAGACGCATGTTGTTCTCTAGAGAGGTAGGCTTTGCATTTAATGAAGTCTCAAACAGTCAGGTCATGAGGAAAGCTTCATGCGCAAGTAGCCCGGGAAGAGATTACTCCCAGTGACTTGCATTCGTCAGTACAGGTGTCTATGGCACTTAGTTGCAGTTCATGGAAATCGTTGCTCATTACGACCATCTTTATGCATCCCTCCCTTCTCCTCAGAAAGCCTGTCTTGCGTGCAGTGGTGTAGCCAGAGGGGGGCACGCCTGGCATGCGCCCCCCCGCCCACCTCCCCTTCAACCCCTTCACCCTCCTCATTCCCAGTCAAGTGCATGCCCTCTCCCCTCGAAGAAAGGCGTCTGGCTACGTCACTGGTAGCATATTTTAAGCAGAGAAGGTTGCGGACAGGCTCATAGAGAAAGCGTTGTTCACGTAAGCCCAGAACATCAAACGCGGGCATGTAAGGTAACCGTACACTTTACACATAATTGTATTTTGTGCCCAAGAAACGTTTTTAACCTGAAATACTAAAGTGTGTATGCATTTTGCTACAAGTTGCCTCAAATTACACTGAATTTTATGGGAATATCATCATCTGCTTACACATCCAACACAAACTTGGCAATTTTGCCGGGAAACTTGCACACAAAGTCTTCATGACCCGTTAATCCATACCTTCTACAGAGGAGCTGCTTCAGGCATCCGAGAAAACTAAATAAACATCAGAATGTAAGAATGCACAAACTCAGGTGAACACAACATGAAAACTGTGGTGAATCAAAAGTAATAAAGCACGAAAGCAGAAACGAACTAATAACACACCAAATAAAATGACCTTGAATAACACTATCATGGAACATACAGGACCAAGGACCATTTTGCAGAGCTTTTCGGCATTAATGGGTCTTCCACTTTAAGCAATCAGGAAAATTCGATGCAATGGAATTAAACCCAGAGCAGAACACAGCAACAGATGTGCTTGTATTGAAAGGTCAGTACCACTATTGTGAAATCCTTTTACTGCATCAGGGTGCTAAAAATTATGACTGACTGCAGACTACTCTTCCTGCCAACCTAATCACGATTATGTAATAGTATGTTGCTACAGAATTTCGCTTCCTTCTCTTTTACATGTAGAAGAACAAAAACTCGAAGACAACACATATTTGAACACCCTGTGAAATTGCTCTTGTGTTGCATCGATATATTTTTTTTACTTAGTGCAATTAGGCACTCAATTTGATCAACCTACTGAACACCTCACATAGGGTTTTGTCGCAATGTAGAAGTATGACATTTCAATTTGATGGCGGAAGCTCAGGTACTCATCTCCACACAAATCAATCATGATAGGAATCCAATGAAGTTCGCTGATGACCCATAAGTAAGGTGACATGCGCTTATTTCTCCGAAGTAAGCAAGATGTGCAAGTGCTATTTGTGTTCCTAGAGTCACATGACCCACGCTTGATTAATTACAATGCGCACCATGAAAACACCAGCAACTGAACCCGCTGGACATGCGGAATCACTCATCGCAAAAAACTTCACATCAGTAACGTTTTGTTTTGAGTGTGCACGACAATCTCTGCGAATCATAAAAATTTTGCAATGGTGTACAAGGTAATTGTCACCGAAATATAGCACACGGCCACCCTGTTGATCTTAATGGGGAAAAAATCAGGTCACACGACACACGTGCTCAACGTCACCGCTCACATGTGGCCACACCAAGACACACACAATAAAACTGGACACACACTCATCACACTCTCTGGATTCAAGAGGAAGGAAGACATGCAAACACACTCCAACAAAAATTTTAAAAACACACACGAGGAAGTTGCAGCAGGATGTGAACTATCTTCAAAGATAAAAGGAATTAAAAAAAAAGTTTGCGATCTAAAAACACTTGATCTCCAGTCTCTTGTCTGATATGGCGTCACAAAGAAACACAAAGAAATGAGAACACAAGTGACCACTACAAGCCCGACAGTTAGAAGTCGGCGCCACGGGCTAAGACAGAAAGTGCGGTAGAACCATGCCGTTCTGTGATTTTGGATGTTGCAGACAACCAAACAGATCCCACCCACCACAGCAGCTATCGTGCACACTGAGTCTGGTCTTGCCACTGACGGCGATCCGAGCATCACACACTAGTAGCAGTAGTAGTAGCAGTAGTAGTAGTAGAATGATAACTGGGCTTGGTTGATTGGTTGTGAAATCCCCTCGTGGCAAGACGCTGTCTTCGGAGATGACAGCTTTGACTGGCCAGTCACTTGGCTTGGCGGCGGCAGTGGCGGCGACACGCGTTGCTCCCGCGCTTGCATAGTTTTTGTACTGCCACGTGACAGCACGCCAGTGATGTGGTGCTGTTTGGATGTGTTTCAATGTTCGGCAGTGTGTTGCTGCTCATGTTGTGTGTGTGTGTACATATATATACATATATATACGTATATATGTATATATAATGTATATTGGTTTTTGTTTCATGTTCCTACATGATGCGGATGACTCGTTTGTAAAAGTGTGGGCATTGGGATTTCTGCCACGTGAAGAACTTGGCATTTTTTTCCTTCCTCCTGCAGGGACTGGTGCAGCGTGGCCTTTAGTCGCCTCCACCTCCATCGTCGCAGCAGTAGAGCTCTCCTGTTTCATTCGTAAAAGAAAAGATTGCAGGAAAGATTATTACAATCTTCAAACATGGGTGCAGTGTCACTGCATGTGTACAAATGTTAACCTGTGTGTGAAAGAGAAGTAAAGGCAAGGAGACCAGAAAGACACACCTCCGGTTTGCTATCCTACACAGGGAAAAGTATACTGTGTGTCCCAGGTAACTCCTTTCAAAATTTTTAAATATAACAAGTGCCACAAAGCTCGACAGAACAAAAGTATGTTGTTTGCTGTCACTTGGAGTAGGTCAGGCAATTTCTTGTATTTTGTCTAATTACATAATTGGCATTTAATAATCGACTGCTCAAATATTATATTAAGTGCGAATGTGTCATCGAGGAAAGTGCTGCGCAAATAGTTGCAGAGCACTTTTTCAAATTTCTTGTGTTTTCTTTCAGGCTTGGAAAAAACTTTTATGTAGCACGTATTGAGCAACACAAAGCTGGACTGGGAATTTTTCAGGATGATCTACAACTTTCTCATTGACACTCTCGCTCTGAATACAATATACAATACAATACAAATTAATTATGCAATTCGGGAAAACACAAGAAATAGACTGGCTTGCTCCAAGTGACGGCAAACAGCATTGTCTCGGTCCTGTCCAACTATGTGGCATTGCACATCTTTAAATGTTGGCGCAAGTTACGTGGAAAACGTGGCATATCTCCTGTTTGGACGGGGGCACAAAAGAAAACATTTATACAGTGCTCTCACGTCTCATACAATTGTGTATTTTGATGAACTACCTAGAGTAATCGGGCTTCAAAAACATGCATGCTTATAACACAGAAATGATGGCATACAATTGATAATACATAAACAAGAAAGCAAAGGAAGCCAGTGGAAGCAACAGAGGGAAGTCAGGAGCTGCTAAACACAGTGCTAGGTGATCACAAGACAGAGCTGCATTGTCTTAACTTTGCCCCCGGCTTTGATCATTTCTATTTAGACCATTTATGCCAGCTAACCAACACCTCTTTGCGCTGCTATATAAACGAGTCCGCACAATTACTGGCACAATGCAGCTCTCAATATGGCTCAATGTCGAAACACAGTATGTCCTCATGGCAACACTAATCTTATGAAATTAATAGTTTGATGAAATCTTGTCTGGTCGGGAAGTAACGGCATAATAGGAATAAAATAGAGAATGCCGACCAAAATGGGGTTGTCGAAAATTTTTTAGTGTTTCGGCTTCCGTGTGGAAGCCGAAACGTTAAACATTTCTTGACAACCTCATTTTGGTTGGCATTCTGTATTTTATTCCTATTATAACACTAATCTTTATGTAGCAAAGCCCCACCAAAACAAAACAAACTTTTATTTTTAAGGGCACTGCTAAATCTGTCAAAATATGGAGAGGCTTACTCTTAGGCTAATCATTATGCTGTGAATTCGCATTGCTCTTCAATGGAACTTGCATTGCAAAGGACTGCGATGTCCTGTTACACTGCCACGATGCCATGTCAACTCAAATACGCACCTAAATTTTT
Source organism: Dermacentor variabilis (assembly GCF_050947875.1). Taxonomy (NCBI): domain Eukaryota; kingdom Metazoa; phylum Arthropoda; class Arachnida; order Ixodida; family Ixodidae; genus Dermacentor; species Dermacentor variabilis. Next base: position 114,980,827 of record NC_134576.1, read on the forward strand.
TGAAAATGAAAGCATTACCAAGAAGCATAGTACTTGGACCTTGCTAGCGCCAGTTGATTAATGCATGCCTGAAACAACGACCGACGAGCAAGAGTCCCTGCGCCATACACACATCAGCACTGCGTACACGAGAGAGCCGACCTTGCTTTGGGCACTCAGCTACAGCTATATGAGAAATTTTCTTTCTACGCGGAATACAAATAGAAAATTTAGGTTGTAGGTATGTAGCACACTCAGCATCAACCCACCCGAGCTGAAGGAAAAGAGGGAGAACTCCTGCGGGAAGGAACCCCTGCGTTGGCTGCTGAACACGCTGCCGGCAGCCGATGAGCACGTCGACTGGACACTGGTCGACTCGAGAGAGCAGGCCTGGCGCTGAAGCTTGAAGCGGCCGGCCACCGACACCGGCTGTGGCGGTGCGCCACTCGGCGACCAGTCCGAGCCAAGCAAGGTGCGCGAGCGCCACAGTCCGCTCAGCAGCTCCAGACCGCCGCCCGAACCCCGCCGAGGAAGGTTCTGTGAGAGGAGCAGCGTGTGAGATACTGCCGACAGTGACTTGTGCAGGCTGGGAAAATTACTTGAGCTTTAATACAGTGCAATGCCCTTGAACTGTAATGGAATGCAATGGAAAAGGACTAAGATAATCTTCAATAGTCCAGAAAAGGAACAAAAGTTTTTTTAATCAGTGTTTAGAGAGGGCAACTGGTCACCATGAAGGAGTCAGATCATAACACGACTGTTGAGATGAATAAGAAATGAGTCAGAATGCACATAGGCAGCATTATTGAGTCGTCAGAAACAGCTTCGTCATGATTGCGTTCAAACAGCACTAGCCTAGTGGGCTGAAACTTGGTGGAAAATGTGAAGAGAAAATGTTGGAACTTGTGCTATAAGAAATGGGATGAAAAATGACAGGCGTAAAGTTAAGAGGCAGGAAGATTGTGGTATGGATTAGATAAGAAACAAGTGTACGTGACACTCTAGTCAAAGTAAAGAAAAAGATGTGAGGTTCAGTTGCTGGTGTAATGTATAGAACAGATTGCCAGTGGTATATTAAAGCCACAGAGTAAGTTACGAGAGAAGTAGAATACAAGCAAGGAAAGTATGGTATGTTGTGTAGCACTGATTTCTTTTCAAGCGGCTTTGGCATAGCAAGCTGCACACAATCAATTGTAGAAACATTTACTTTCTCCATAAAAGAAGCATAAGGGTGTCGTAGAAAAAGATGATGCAAACTGCCAGCTGGACAAGCCTCCTTGCCCCAAGTTGCTCATGTTTGTCAAAAGAGATGCACCTATGCTGGGAGGTGTGACACGAGAAAATACAGTGTGAATATTCTCTATGTGGGTCCCGCAGTAGAAGCTGTTTCATCACCTGCAACGCGTGCAGTGCTCCGTAAGGACCAATGAGGGCACTCAGTATCTCGCCCGTTGAGCCACGCCTCCTCGTGGTGTCCGACGCATCTCCGGCACCTCCAGTTCTTGAGACGACCCTTCGACTGCCCTGCTGCTGTGGTTTCTCCGCAGCGCACACCATGAGTGGCAGAGGCACGTCAGCTGGCAGCGACCCCCGACGTCGTCTGCAAAGTGAGAGAGAAAGAAAGGCTGGTTGGTTACCTATGAACTTTTCTGGCCCAAAGGCAAGAAATGCTTTAGTGTTCTATGCACCATGATGAACACTGCAGACAACAGGACGAAAAAGAAGGACGAGACATATGTGCTGCACAAAAGCACAGAATTGAGCTAGTGGGGTTGTGAATAACACGCTTACCTTTCTTTCTTGTCCTGTCCTATCGGTTGTTCATTACGGCATCCACAAAATGAACTAGTGCAACTTGTACCCTTGTGCAATATGCAATATTAAAAGCAGATTCTGAGGCAGTAG